>NW_027154679.1:0-4574 GCF_002600585.1 Cystoisospora suis
TCACTGAGCGAGTCTTTTTTTCTTCCCTTGGAGAACGTCGTAGACTCACTCCCCCGAAGTTTCTTTACGGGGGGGGCACATCACCGCATGCTTTGTAGCTTTCCCGTGATCATTTATTGTACTGGAGGTCGAACGAGATTTAGATTTAGAGGTGTTCGGACTCTTTGCACTCTCTCGCATCACCGAAGAGTTCTATCTTCAAGACATGATAGTACAACTGAAGATCAAGAGATCTTCAGTCCCCCAGTAAGCAGACTGAAGAGGAAGAAGGTGTATGATGAGACGGAGAGAGACATTCTGCCGCGGAAGAACCGGATGCTGGTGGGCCACATCATGAGTTTTCTGTGTGAGCTCGTAGTCGTGTCCAAGAAACTGGGTTGTACTTGCGCTTGCGAGTTAAGCTCTATTGATCTGCAGTGCGCACATTCCCGTTTATGTTGTCAACATCCCTATCGGGTGGCTGAAGGGTTCAGGGGAGGGTTTCACTGCTTGTGCTATGGTTGTCTCAGGGCGGAGACTCAAGAAGAAGGTTCTGTAGGCGCTCGTGATTTCAAAGGAAAGGATGGTAAGCAGAAAGCCGATAGAACCCGAGCTAGCTTCTACTGAAAGGCGGGTATATTGTCATCATAGCCATCTGTCAAGGTAGCATCGTGAATGCAGGCGGACCGTCATGAATGCTAAGAAAATCACCAAGCCACGCTGAACAGTATCCAGCCGAGTTTTCGCTATAAGCCAACGGTAATTATTAGCCTTCTCGTCTGTAGCGGTTTCCGACCGTCCGGAGAACATCGCAGTTTCTGCCGGTGGGGAATATTTCCTTCCCCTTCCTTCAGTTCGTAGAGACATTCCCGCAGATGATCACCGCGGGGGCTGCCCTTGTGTGTAGAGAGAGGTAGGCTCCTTCTTTTTGTTTTTCTGTGTCCCGCTGGGGTGGCCCATCTGTTGCAGTCTTCGTACCGTGGCATCTACAGAAGAAGCTTGACTTGCGTCCCTCAGAGAATATACCGTCTGAAAGCAATGGTTCTCGGAAAAAAGAATGTAATGGAGGTGAACACGGAAGTGTTGGAGATTCTTTCGGCCGCGGAGACGCCGAAGGAAAAGATAGCGCACATCAGAGTAACTGCAATGGACAGTCGACACATTCGCGGTTGGGGCGGGTAGCGGAAGCTGTCAAAAGCGTAAAAGGGGAAGACGGCATATCCGACGAAAAGGAACTGACGGTGCCTACAAGAAACCGGCAAGCAGCTGATGAGACGGAAGGGCATGTCTCACAACGCGACTCAGAGCGGACGGCACGCCGGCATGATGCCAGGTCACCGCCGGGAACGGTTGCTTTAGAAAACTTGTTAGAGCCCGGTGCAATTGCGGATGGTAGAGCGCAAGGTTTGAAGGACATAGGTACTTCGAGCGGGAGAGATTCACAATATTTTGGGAATCATGACTTGGTAGGAAAAGACGCACAAGTTTCGGGGAGAGAGGAAAAATCCGACACAAATAGTCTTTCTCACAAAGGAAACCCTGACTCAGTCTCCTCCGATCAGCAGTCTAAGGACTGCATGGAGCCGAAGGACGACGAGTCCGGCATAACTACGCTGTTCCGATACTATCACGTGTTCAGTAAGGAAGAGATCTTAGGGCTTTGCCGACAAGTAGATGGCCTTGAAGTAGTTGAATGTTACTTTGACGCAAACAACTGGGGAGTTATTCTTCGTAAGACATGATGAGGGGAGGCAAACATGAAAACGTTTGCGTTGGACGTAGCTATCACACCTCTGTGCCAGTCTCCATATTAGCATTTGGATAGCCGAAGATCGGCAGGGACAAGTTGACTCCTCTTCCCATCTCGTTTGAGGAGGCTACACTTCCTGACATCTTTTACAGCAGCATATACGCTAGTTCTCTTGTACGTATTTTGGCGGTGAGCTTAGATCAGTGAAGACTGGTTGGGCGTAGCGGTTACAGGGTATTTTCAAGGTCCGAAAGAATCACGTGAGTCGGCGTCTCTTCAGTTCTCTTTTCTAGAAGTCAAGGGGTGGCCTCCTTTTTTTCATCGATGGACGTAGGTTTAGGGGTTGGGTACACAAAGACGTCGGAGAGCTCTGCTATTTGCTTTCATTTGGTTCGACAACTCATGGAATAATATACCTTTGTAACAACGGCACGCCGTAATCTTCAGTTTCACTGTATCTTGGGATAGTGTTGTCGGTATGGACGTCCTGTTGACTTGTCAAAGTGGCTTTCTGTACTCCCGACGGAGTAGCCTGGGCTGTTATGACCCAGGCGGCAGCCAACCGAGCTGCGCACGTCAATGACCTGTCATCTTTACACAGACAGCTAAAACTAAAGTTCTCATCCCGGGGTCGCCGCACCTACCGCTTCGAGTCTGTTGTGCCCAGCTGATACGCGTGCCAGGTGGAAGGACGGCCGGCCACTCAATAGACGCATGGTATGTGTATGATGCGGTAAACCTCTACCGTGTCCAACGAATGCCCTCTCTCAGAACTGCCAGAAAACGCACAGTTCTCGTTGGCAGCCACACTGGGCGTAAGCTGAGTTCAACAGCAGCCCTTGCTCAGGACACGTGTGTGGGTTGTCCTGTCCATGCTGGGCGATGGACTGTTGTGCAAGAACCTTGGTAGTTGAACGTTCCTGTAGTGCGTACACACGAGTGTCCAAAAGAGGGGCTGCACAAGATTAATCCGCTTCCAACCGTGACTGAATGCTCGACAGGTGCTGAAATCCGGCGACGTCCGCCGCAGCGTTACTAAAGGCTGATAGGCATCTAAGCGGCCTTCGGCTTCCTGGGGCCTCCTGCCTAGCCGAAGAAGCGTCGTCACTTGGCTGGAACTGGTGTGACGGACTGGACTAGCGAACCTTAAGTGAACGAAAACTGACAACCACCACACTACGCCCCCCCTCCCGCACGACCTGCTGCCGCGACGAATCCTGCCAAAGGCGGAACCCCGACCTGGGACAGAGTATAGAAAGATAAACAGGTTTTGTTTCTTGATTGCTCTCCCTTTTCAACGGGTAACCGAAACGACACTATTCTCCATGCCCAGCGCCGCACAGAAGAGGTTCACATGTCTGCACTGCTACCCAAGCTTTCATACAGCGCCGCAGAATCCTGTCCAGATTCGCGTAGAAGAAACTAGCAAAACAATGAGGCTGCGAAAAAAAAGGGAGTCACCGACACGGGTGCACGGCGTTTCACCCGCTGATGAGGGTGACCGTATTTCCTCCCTCGCGCGCGCACGTTGCCGACACACCAACAGTCCGGGTTCTGTCACAAAACGCGGGTAAAGTGAGTGTACTCATTACATGCGCTGACGTTTATTGACATTCTTGTGCAGACCTCACGCACCAATGAAAACCTAAGCGAAAGTATAATCATATCCGCCGGAGCAAGCTATGTCCAGAACCTTTCCATATCAACGGTTCAAAACAGCATGCAAACTGCTCAGAAGATAGAGTTCTCATTTGCCAAGGACTTGATAGGTACACAGTCCCACGAAATTACACATAGAGAGAAATCATTCGCGCTGATTTCATTCCGGACAGATAGGCACCCCCTGGAGTCCTACATACGATGCACGCATGCAGTTTCTCTCGTGATCACAGCAGCAGGAAAGTTGGCACAAAATCACATCTCATCTGCTTGGGATTCTGGCGTGAACATTACGTGTCTGAACCAATCAATTCAAGACGATACTCCGCACCTGCACAAGACATCGTAAGAGTTCAATCAAGGGAGCACGACGAGCATGCTCTTCCATTCAACTGAACACAAAGACAGGCAATAGAACTCGCTGAAACGACTGCTAACCCCCCCCCCGTTCACGCTGGATCAGACGATCATCAACAGGACGCATGGCCAGGCGAAAAACTGGATGGGTCACATCACAGACATACACATTCTTCAAGCCAACAAAGAATCAATGCATTCTTGGCTGCCAATTTGAATCGATCCTAAGGAGAAAAGAAGAGACAAAGTATCGACATCCTCCTACTACTCACTCCACTACTACATCGGTATCGAGCTGCGAAACTGACGAGGAAAAGAGGAAATGAAGAAGTGGAACAAAATAGCTTGGATGTGATACTACTTACACTACCATCCTCGAGTGAGCCCTCCGTGCCCCGTAGGCGCACCCGAAAAGCTAGTGACCTCGCACGGTGTATCATCACGTTTTTCCGTCGTCCGTTGGCGTAGGTAGGCTACCGACGCCGGCGACAAAGAGGAGGGCTGCTCTCGACCTCCCACGAAGAAACAACCTTAACACGTCTCGAACCACGTTCGAGAAGAAGACAACCCGGTATCATGTCCGAGCCGCAACTAACAGACCTCTGAATAGTACAAACGAGGCCACCGAAAACTGAAAAATAGCTGATGTTTCCTGCTCTTTACGGTTCTTGTTCAAGAATCAGGAACTTCCCACCAGCAGCGCATCACACATGGCGACTGCTATTATGATGCATAGGCGACCCGGTCCTTCTCTATGGATGGATGGTACAACCCCCTTTGACTGACCCATGAGTCCCGTCTCTCACCAGTTTGCCCGCTTGAGCTTGGG
>NW_027154679.1:4638-8247 GCF_002600585.1 Cystoisospora suis
AGAACAGATTGGTGGATCTTTTTCTTGAAGTGATTTCACTCGGAAGAAAACTTGACTATCAAACGATGGCGCATCTTCTTATCTGCGAAACGTGCGAGCGCGCGCCAGCAGCGCAATGAACGCTGTGACACGGGAACACCCAGCCCACCCCTTCCTCTCACAACAGACGTGCTGAGAGAGACGCACTTCCACGTCTGATTTGAAAACAAAGGGAGCTTTATCTCATATAAAAGCTGCAGCTTACGATAATGCCTACCATACAGACGCATGCATGCGCGTACGTGATTGCTGACCTATCCTGCTTTGTGAGGTTTCCATTTGAAGCACCGAAGAAGTTTGAAGTACAAGGAAGAGATCGTCGCCTGTCTGACAAAATAACTTCCTTAGTTATATGTCCTGTGGAGAAGTCTTTCAGGTCGACGTACTTCAAAATCTCCCCCTCGAAGATAGCCTTCCTCCACGACTTCGAAAGGTTCGAGAAACATTCTACGCGTATTACCAGCCGAACTTCTGTCGATCTTGTACGGCAGCTCCTGGTTCGACGAAACACAAATCGTTATGATGATCTTACCAGACCTTTTGACTGCCTGGATACCGGGGCCTTCGAATTCCACTGAACTCCCGCGTCTTCAACAAGAAAGGCGCCCTTCCTTGTGTGTGTACACACATACGCCGTACTTTCCCCCCGCAGAGAGAGACGAAAAACGTAGAAGACGACACAACAGGAGCCGACGTATGCTATAATCATACGAAGAGGAGACCTGCAATCTTCATCATACGAAGAATCCTTTCTGAAGAGCCCTCCCTTGCCTGTTCTTTACATTCCTGCAGGCACCATCAAAAGAACTGTTCGCAATCTATACCTACACACATATATAAAGGGAACGAGTCATCAAACAGTCCCAACGTCCTTCCTGTAGCTATCTCTCTCAATCCCGGGATTCTTCCCTACCCTAAATCTGCTTCGTCCCACTCTCTGATGACTGGGGAAGCACGTGTATGTCGCCATGGTACACACAGAAAAACAAGCAGCAGGAACAGTTTCTTTCGCAACTCGAAAACGTCTCCCATCTTGTGTTTCTTCCTTCTTTCTCGGTCTTAATCTGAACACTCGGCTCTCTCAAGCCATGCATGCGTGACACTCTTGTCGCTCTACCGACATGCATACAAAGGCCTAGCATTAAAGAAGAAAATAATCTCTCCCAGCTGCTGGTCTCTCCCCTTGGTGTGTGTTTTAACCGAAGAGAGGAAAGAAGGCAACAGCTTGCTTGGTCATTCAGCACGAGCCACGCATGTAAACAGACCCATACCCATCACACGCACGACCTTCTCTATTCCTGATTCTTCTTTCCTGAAAAATGCACCCTCCTGCAAATCCCCCGCTCTCGTCTTCGCTCTTCAATCACCCTGTAAGACCGATCCACCGTTCACCCTACTAAAATGTATGAAAACCGGAGCTGGGCTCGCTTGCATTTGTTTGCTTCGTGTGGGGAGTGTGAAAGAGGAGACGCTTCACAAGCACGAAGAGACACCGACCCTTCCATGGTCATTGGCATCCCCATCATCCCTAAAATCCGAACTCTTGTCGCCCCTGCATGCACTTCTCCTTGGCAGAAACCGATGAATCTGGTCGTTCCCTCTCTGATGACAAGTTCCTCTTCTTTCGCTCCTCACGCATATGCATATATGAGAGGCACATACACACGAAGACAAGGTCAGATCAACTTCATTTTCTTGCCATCTCTCTCTCACAGAAGGAGAGAAGAAAAACAACACTCTCCATTGAAAAAGACATATACCAGAACCAATCCCCACCTCCCACCCCCCCCTCCTCTGACCATCTACCCATCTATCTGTCTATCTTGAATCGATCTATCTCTTTCGAATCTATCTGTCTTTCATCTATCTATCATCTATCTTGAATGTATCTATCACTCTCCACTCAATCTGTCTTTGATCTACCTCTAATTTAGCTGTCTCTCCTTAGTCTAACTCTCTGCCTATCTATCTCTAATCTATCTAGCAATCTACCCTTCATCTACCTACTTATTCACCTTCAATCTATCTATCTATCTGTTTACCTACCTGTAATCTATCTATCTATCTGTCTAGGTCCCCATCTTCACTTCCCTTTTCAATGCGTCTTTGCTACACGAGCAACGACCTTGTCGTGTCCGTATACGTCTGGCAGATATCTACTAAGACGCCGCCTCAGTTTATCTAGCAGCGACCATGGAGCAAGTACCATGTGTGAATGAAACGTTTCTTTTCTTCTTTTTTACTTCTCTCCAGATCGCTTCTTTTCTTCTTGTCAACCATCTTCTCTCCATCTTTTCTTCGTGTTAACTTCTCTCCATCTGACTATAATGTCTTTGGCCTTTTCTCCTTTGCTCGAGGAGGAAGAAACGACACACGTCATGATCAGCAGACCATCGTAGAGTAGGTTCCCTTGCTTTCAAAAAATCAATGAAGCGGACAGACAGGCGAAAAAAGAGCAACGCCATCGTCCTTGGTGCATGCAGTAATAGCAAGACGGATTGACTGACTGATTGGTTCGAGGGACAGAAAGGAAAGGGAGGAGCAATTAACATCTCATCCGTACTAGAGAAGAAGCAAGAAAGTGGATAAGAGACTGTCTCTGTCTCGGACTTAAGAATGACCGAGACAGAGACAGTCTCTTATTATCCCCTCTCATCCTTATCAGCGTGCCGCATCTTCACCACATTCACCCCCCTCTTGACATATGCATGCAGATTCATGAGCCATCCTGTCTAGCAGAGTCTCTATTGCCCCGTCCCTCCCGCAGTATGAACGAACAGATCCAGACATCCAGCCCCCTGTAGACTTCCCCTTCATACTTCATCCTCTCTGCTCGTCTCCTCCCCCCTTCCTCTATCCAGCCGCAAAACGTGTTGCTCGCGTTGCCGTTGAGCCTTGGTTCTGCGATGAGGAGAAGGCCTCTCGATTGGGTCTTTCTCTTCCCTTAGTCGCCGCGGGGGTGGACGAAGTCCATTCCTCGCCTTCTTTAGCCGTCCTGTGAGAAGAAGAGGAAGACGAAGAAGCGGAAGAAGACATCCATCGTGCGGGATCAAGGATACGCCCTGTAGACGAGGAAGAAGATTGTAACGGAACGCTACGATGGTCTCGAGGTGATAAAGAACCTCGAGATGGATCTCCCGGTCCGATTTTTCCTTGAGAGAGACTCTTCCTAGGAAGGCCATCACTATGACTGGACGGAAAAGAAGAAGAAGAAAAAGTCGTCTGCGACGGAGGATGAGGAGTTGGAGTACCTACACCTGGAGCTGTCTGAGCTGCGCTCGCAGCGGCATTCGCAGCGGCATTTGCCGCAGCTTCTTTCTGTTGGCGGATCTTCTTCTCGAGAGCTTCTCTTTCTCGCTTCATCTGCGCGTCTAAGCGAGAACCATGATAGGGGTAGGACGGCCATTCTGGGTGTTGTTGCTGAATGTATTTACGTAAAAGCTCTTCGAAACACTCAAAGAACAGTCTACAAAAAAACACACACCCCCACAATAAAGAAAGAAAGATAAAAAGTCAGACAAAAAGTCAAACCTACATAGCACTTCACATCTAGAGATAGATAGATAGATA
>NW_027154679.1:8333-8818 GCF_002600585.1 Cystoisospora suis
GATAGATAGATAGATACGTGAAGGGTAAGTACGTATGTAGTTTGCTTAGCTTATGATAGGGAGAGATGGATCCAGAGGTATGGGTGGTCTGAACATAGGCTGCATGCAAGAAGAGTGAATGAGTGATTGTGTACCTACCTGTCGAAGCGAGGTTCAGACCAGTCGAGAGGTATAGAACGGCCGTCCATATCATAGAGAATCCAGGTACTCCCAACACCATGCGGCTGTTGCTTTCTCCGTCTATAAGCCGAACCCGCGGCTGTTCCGTTCAACCTGGAGAATACATACAAAGAAGAAAGACAAGAGAAAACAGCTTGAGACTAAAGAAGCTGCCTCACTAGTCATAGCAGTAGTGGTGAGGATGCACACTCCTACGGAAACATGAGATATGTACATGGCTTACGTTGCTTCACAAATCTTATCTATCTCTCAGCTCAACATCGCTTTACTACGCCACGCACAAATGATAAATAGATAGATAGATT
>NW_027154680.1:0-790 GCF_002600585.1 Cystoisospora suis
TTGGGCCTGTCCTGCGTGGAGGTTGGTACGGTTGTATGTCGTCTTAGCTGACTATCTCCCGGGGTTGTCCGCTCGGCGGTGACACGTGTCGGAGCTACCGGCATGTCGGGCGTGTCAGAAAAAGGTGTAGGCGTTTCGATGGTGCAGTCGGTGGTTCGCGCTTGTTCCGCTGAGGGTTGGCAAGCTTCGAACCTCCTCGCAGTGCCCACCAGCTGTCATGCTTGATCGAGTCTGAACTCAAGTATGCCCTTCGACATGTAGTCGGGCCAAAAGGTTGCGTCCACGGTATTAAGAGGGAGTTAGTTCACTCACGGTTGTCATGGCACTTCACTGACATGGGCATGGCACTTCACACGTCCTCGTACGACCCTGGGTCAACTGGGTCCCCGATGATAACATAAGCATACAATCCTTCGCACGAACATACGTATCGAACACCTTGGAATTATATCTCTCTGTCTATGTTTCCGGGTTGGGGTCAAGGCCTTTATCCGTCCCGCTGTGCCCTGACACGGGGGGATCCTACTAACCCGTGTCAGTGCATGCATGTCAGTGCTTATGTCCCTTTTGGGCTGTGGTCAGGAGTTCCTCCTGACATCTTTTCCCCCTTAACTGCGTCTCCTCTCTCGTCTTGCTCTAGTTGCGGCCCCGTAGGTAACGCCGGACTAGGTCTTGTGCGTTAGTAAGGTTGCCCTCTGGTTCCCAGGTAGTGCTTGAATGCTGTGTACTATTGTACGCGTACTCTAAGATAGGAAGTAGTTCCGCCTAACGTGTCTCGTCCTCCATGAGC
>NW_027154681.1:0-313 GCF_002600585.1 Cystoisospora suis
GGGTTGAAGCACTTGTAGGAATTGACGGAATGCTTCGCCCGTGCCCCGAAACAAAAGACGATCGCGCCTTGGAATCGCACGAGAGCCGTTGCCTCACAGCGTAAGTTCGTTTTACCACCTGGCTTTTGCATTCTTCCTCCACTTCAGTTGATTTAATTTCCTTTTTGCTGGGTTGTGTCCTGGGGTTGCCTTTAGGTATCGTTTGCTCCGCGAGGAAGGAGGTTTTTCGTCGTGCTGAGCATCCTCTTCCCCGTAGAGTCTCGCCGCGGTAGTGCTGATTTTGACAGAGCGTGTTCATTCTTCCCGTAACATT
>NW_027154682.1:0-307 GCF_002600585.1 Cystoisospora suis
CGGAGGGAAGTCGGGGTGCAACACATAGTAGGGAGAGCTGGGAGAGAGGAAGATTTCCCAAATGGGGAGGACAAGGGAGAGAGTGTACCAGAAGTAGTGGTGTTGGACGGAGACGATGAGGAGAATCCGTTTGCAAATGAGCGCACACAACAACAAGGAGGAGGCAAAGTGTCAGCGGTAGCGAGGGAGCTACCAATAGTAAGGATAGGAAGAAGGGTAAAAAGAGAGCAGATAAAGGAAGAGCAGCAGGAGAGGAACGAAGAGACGGAACAGGGCGAGCCAGCGGAGAAGGAGATGATGAAACGGT
>NW_027154683.1:0-251 GCF_002600585.1 Cystoisospora suis
CGAACCCATACAAACTTTCCTCGGATCTCATATTCCCTTCCCTCAAATAACAACGGTAATGGGTCGCTGTCGCTGCTGGGTAGCTTCTGGGTACGGAGAATTCGGAAAATCTCCTTGAAGTCCCTGCATTTCTCGTACGCGCCTGTCCAATCTTGGTCTCCTGATCCGGCTGCGGTCTTCTGACTCGGGTTGCCGTGCAATACGCAAACGAGGTCTTGTCTTCGGCTGATGGCGTCAGCTACCACGTTGTT
>NW_027154684.1:0-198 GCF_002600585.1 Cystoisospora suis
CAATGAAAGACTCCACGGTGGAGGAAAGCGTAACGGAGGGAACCGTAGGGCTTATAGCAGGGATACGGGACCCCCAGGAGCACACCACCATGGCGGGGAAGCCCAGATCGCGAGAAACGGCTCAACGGCGATTGTCTAAACAAGCAAACTTGCTCCTTCTGCTGGAATTTGCTTATAACAGCGCTCAGCACTCCAGCA
>NW_027154684.1:678-1020 GCF_002600585.1 Cystoisospora suis
TATTTTGCCTAGAAAGCGTGTGGCTTTTCTCTCTCGGACGGCCCTCTGCTTTTCTGCGTGCGGCGCCCGTTGTCTTGTGGCGGCCGGTCCATGCTGCTTCTAGGGCGGGAGGTTTTCCCGCGTGNNCCTTTCCGAGTTTTCTATGATTAATTTAGCTATGTTGGCTGCCCTCTCAGATGCTTAGGCTCTTCTTAGAGCCCTAATACTGCCTATCTAAAATCCACAGACCGTAGTTTCCCTCTTCCGGTCCGTGGGTCAGCCTAGCTGTCCGTTTATCAGACTATGTGGTTTGGCCAATGTCTGGCCATTTTGTTATTTGGTTGTTTTCTTTGACTTTTGCTG
>NW_027154684.1:1282-1763 GCF_002600585.1 Cystoisospora suis
CGCTGAGATCGGCCAAATTCGCGTTCTGCTATACGCGAGTTGCGGGGTAAACGGCGCCTGCGCTGGTCCGCTACCCTTTGGTTGCGGAATATCGGTTTTCCTACCTTTGCTCCTACGGCTATGATTCGGGTATCTTCAAATACCCCTTCTTCTCCTCTATCTAACTATACTATTTCCAGGGCGGCGCGGGGCTTGGTGCCGCGTAAAGCCGCCGTGAATATTACGACTTCCACACGAGATCACAAAAACGGGGACATGGGTTTCCCCTACACGAAACACGTTTCCAGGACCCTGGGGAGCTCCCAATAGGTTCCTGGCGTCCTCTTTTAACTTTTCGCCTCCTCTAGGAGGGGTCAGACTCCTTGGTTTGCTCCCTTCGTACTCCTTTCCTCTCTCCAGGCGGAGTAGGCGGTGCGAGGGTGATCTGCTGGGGGTGCTCAAGCTTCTGGTGAGCTGGTTTTGCCTTGTCCGGGGCTGGTCT
>NW_027154684.1:2013-3201 GCF_002600585.1 Cystoisospora suis
TGTACGCTTGCCTTGGCTTTGTACGCCTTACGATTGCCATTCTGTTAAAAATAGGCCAATTTTTAGTGGCGATCGAGGCAGGATTGCAAAAGCCTGACACTAAGGTCTTTATGAATAGACCTAAAAGAAGAACACATTGAGCTCCAAACAGAAAACCGGCCCTTAGACATCCCTGGTAGCTTAAAAGAGCTACCTGGAGAAACCGTTTGGTCGAGTGAATCCATCTCGATTGTCCTTCGACCCGTCGGTCAAAGCTCCCGACACTCTCCTCAAACGGGAGATGGACAGACACGTTCCACGAATCATGGTCCCTCCACCAGTAATCCTCCTGAAAACTATCTTTTCTAGATTCTCCCGAACCTTTTTCGGCTTCTGGGGTGACTACTTGCTCTTCCCCCTCCGTCCTGTTGGAGGTGCCCGAAGCCGATGATCGGCTACCACGGCCCGCGCTCACTCGGACCGTAGGCGGGTCGGGACTTAGTCCGACCGCTTGGTCAGCTACTCTCCCCGGCCGTTTTCACCTCCGGCCGTTCCAACCAGAGCCTAGTGACTATCTTCCAACCCTTCAAACCAACTATCTGTTCTTCTTTCCCCCAGCTCCCTATATGTTGAAGTTCTTTAACGAGTTCCTGACTCTTCTTTGACCCTTTATCCTCGTAGTCCGGTCGAGTTTTCCCGTGGAGCGTGACCGGATGACCACTGTCAGGTGTTTGACGCCCTTGGCTCGACCCCCTAAAAGACTCATTTCCCTTTCCTCCTTCGCTCCAACACTTCTTTACACTTTCCTGGTTCCGTAACGCTTCCAATTTTACTTTATTAACTTCTTTTCCGTGTTTTGGTTTGCTTCCCAGGTCGATTCTGACCATCTCTCCCTCTTCCTCCGTAAGTTCGACCGTCTCTGGGTATCTTTTTGGTTCTTCCAACGGTTCATTTCTCCTCAAACTCTTATCTTGATCTTTTTTCCTCACTTCTACTAGTCGTTCCACCTCCAATCTCCTTTTCCTGAAGTCAATACCTGACTTCGGTGGGCTTTCCTTTACCATTTGGCACCAAACTCTTTCCTCTTCCTCACTCTCGGTCACCTCCTGACTCGGTTTGCTTCCAGGGTTCCTTACCCACTTAAAGGTTTCACTTGCTGCTTCCCTTGCTCTATCCACCTTTCCCTCGTACTTTTTGTGTGTGTACAGC
>NW_027154684.1:3705-4434 GCF_002600585.1 Cystoisospora suis
TCCGGCACCATTGGCGAAGAAGCCCATGTCCCTCGTGTGGAGCTATACCCTAACTTCCTTTCCTAACGATTTCCCTAACCTTTCCTCTCTTTCAGACTCTTGTTCCTCCCAATTTTCTAGTCCTTCAACTTCTCCACCTGCTTTCTTTTTTACAGATGGTTCCCTGGGCGTTATCTCTATCCCCGAGACGTCGGTACGTAGCTCTCCAGTCCCCTGTTTTGCTGTTTCCCCAGTTCCTTTGACCTCCCCCTGATATTTCTTAAGGGTCCTGCAGTAGTTTCTTCTGTCAGTGTGTAATTTCTCCTTTCTGGTCAGGTGAGGAAAAGATCTTTTGGAGGTTGCCGGCGGGTTCTCACTTCTTTCGGGACCGACTGAGTCCCCTGTATATTTATCCCTCCGACCAGATTCGATGCTTCTGCTTCGTGTTCTCACACGACCGCCCAGTAAGCTGACTCCTAAGGGTTCAGAAGTGCCCCCCGAGTCTCCATCTAACTTATTTTCCCCTAGACTCTCGTTGTTATTGGCTCCTAGGCTCCCCTTGATTTCTCGATTTGTGAAACCTATTTCCATTTCCTCACCAATGTTGTGTTGGTCTCTTTCCTTGTGTTGTTCTTTCAGAGACAAGTCTTCTTCCTCATGCTCTGGGTTGGCCCCGAGCACGAAGTTCCCACTTGGGGTTCTCTGGGTCCCCTCCGACCCTTCTGGAATCTTCTGACCCGGATGTTGGAT
>NW_027154685.1:0-28197 GCF_002600585.1 Cystoisospora suis
AATCCGTCGGAAGGGATCCGGTGTATTCAAGACAGCGGTTCCTTTCCGACGGATTTCGACAACGGTTCTTCGCGTAACACACGATTCAGAACACGAGACGGGTCGCTGCCGGAGGTGGCACTGGATGCTGACGTGCTGAAACCGTGTCAGGACGGTTATGAGCGACGTGGGAAAGATTACGCTGAAGACGTCGGCGCCGTGTATTCAGCACTTGCTTTTCGGGGCCAGATGTGCAACTACTCGCACTATGACATCCTTAAGTTCAAGAAATGGCCAGAAGACTGCTGGAAAACATGCGGCTTCGAATACCTTGCCACTGGCGATTCCTTCGAGCTGAATGACTGGTCACACATCGCTGTTTTGGATCAGTTCAAGGCGAATTTGCAAGCTCTTCCGAATGACAAACAGCTAGCATGTGCTATATATTCCGTGCGCACCGCATGTGTTGTCGAGAACACGTCGTACGTATACGTGCTGCTTGGTGTCATGTCCCTCTTTTTCCTGTGCTCGTGCTGCGGATGTCTTTGCTGCCTGCCTGCGTCACTTCTTGTTTCTGGGAGGTACTTGAAAGAGTTAAGGAATTACAACAAAGCCACCACGGCTCTTGGGGAATCACCCAGCCCACCAGCAGGCCATGTTCAGATGACGACTCCGTAGGCTTTTGACGTCGCCCCTTCTACCAAAACCCCTGGATTCATGCAGTGAACTCTCCTGACACTGTTTCCAGAGGGGTGCGCTCCCTGAAACCGGCTTACTTCTCTTCAGTTCTTTGGTCTGTTAATCGTTGGCCGTGACAAACCTGATCGTGTGGTAATCACCCTGTGTTCCTCGATTCTCTGAGTTGCAATGCATTCATGAGAAACGGCATGTTGACCTGTCCGACTTTCTTTGTGACACCTCCACCCCGGTGTCTCTTCAATTTCTTTAGCTTCACACTTCAGAAGCAGCTGTTTCCTCTCTCACTATCTGGAACACAGTCGTCTGGAAAGCAGTAGCTCTGAAGGGGCGATTTCAGCTTGGTGCGGATCGGGACCGAGTACGTAAGAATCGGGGCTGTGAATGCTTTAGAGCAAGATGGCAGTCTGTTTCGTATTTTCCAGTCTTTGAACTTTGGGCCTTTTAGGTTTCCTCTGCGAAATCGGTGCCTCATGCACTTTCAGCAGCTCTATTCTCCCCTAGTAAATAAGCATTCTACATTCACCACAGAACTAGACTCCCACGGGGGGTTCCGGTGCTGCGAGCCTTTGCCGGAAATGGTATCACGTAACCTAGGGGTTTGACACTTCGTGCAACTCAAATACCGGCGATGCCCTCCACGAAGTGGTGAGCTATTTCTCCCTGCCAGACTGGCTAGAGAAACCGCGCAGCGTCATCTGATCGCTTCTGGTGAGGTCAAGGTGTTTATACGGGGTTTGCCAGCTCCACGGGGTCTCACCGCCAGAACGATGTGGTCGACCCATGAACGCTGGTACTTGCCATAATTACATTGTGAGATCACCCTTGCAACACCTGGCTTCTACGCTACGAGTCTGTCTCAAGAGTGTGATACGCGGAATCACAAGTGACATTTCTTCGTTCATTCGAGTTGATTTGGTTTCATCAGCTGGCCTTGAGTCCTCCTGGTCGCAGTCGCGCGTGTTTGCGCGCCTACCGCCTGATCGGGCAACAGGCGCGGTCAGTGTGCTACGTTTTGAGGACTGTAAGAAGGAGAGGCGGTCGACGGTGATGTAGCGCATCAGTCCGAGCTTTCTCAAGCCGATTCCAGTACGACGGGAACTGTACCCTCACTCGCGGCCTGCGGCAAGCACTGAATTTCAGTGAAGCAGGCAGGGTTCGGTCAAAGGCAGGGCCTTGACGGATTACGGTACCGTTGAACTGTCGTGGTTGTTCACATGCTCTTGGTGATAATGTAGGAGAAAGGAGTGACGCTGTCTTCGTTTGATTCTCTTGATCTGTCCGTCTTCGTCCGCGCTCTGCTAAGAAATGGTGAGGCAGTCGGGAGTAGGCAGGGCGTGCTGTCCCACTAGGTCTACCATAGAAATGAAAATTCTCCAGGATGTCGCTCTTGCTGAACTCTCGAAGTAGTGGTTCGAAGGGCAAGCGCAGCTCTTAGAATTCCCTACCGGATCACAGAATCATGAAACCTTACGGTCCTCTCACGCTGAACTTCCGAGCACCTGTTCACGTCCAGAAAAGGCTAACACCTCCTCCGCTTTGGAGGTACATTGTCGAAGCGATTTCTCCTCACTTCCAATAATCAGGCTGATGCTCGTGTAAGCTGTTCCTCTGTTTCCCACGGTTCCAGAGGTTTCGGTACCGAGGGATGCGGACACGACATGTGCTTTCTTACTACCTGAGGAACGTGATACATTGCAGGGCTGAACAGAGAAGTAGGCAGGTCTCTGAATAAAGAAAACTTTTTCCTACTCCCACCGCCGAAGAGAAATCTCCTCGTTTGGCTCCTCCCTTTGCTCGACCGACTGAGCTCTCCAAATGTATGGGGAAGGGCCGTCGATAGTCATGCTCGAACTTGTTTGCGTACAGAGCTCCACTCGAGGTATTGCCTGGTTCAAATAAGCTAGCAAAGGTGAGTCCGTTACTTGGTTTTCACCACTACCAGGTCCGCTGAGGAAAATGCGGACTAGCCCAGTAGTAATGGTTCGAATATCTTGATTAGTTATCGGCTTGGAAGGCTCTAGGCTCTGCCTTCAACGCTCCCCGTGATGCATGCTTGTTTTTCCTCAGCTTGAGTATGGACCTTTCAGGGTCAATTATCCAGAACTGTGCCAGCATAGCGGTTCTACGTTTCTACGTCGCGTTGTCATTTCATGGTATTCCCTGGACTCCCGAGCAGCAACACGGTTGGGGTGTGCGGAAAAACCTCTGTCTCCCGTTGTCCTCTCTGATATATATAGGACAGAGATATATTCTTGCAATGTATCCCATCATCTCTTTTTTATCATTGGATGAAAGATTCCTCGTCTCCCTTCTAAGCCCGTCCGTCTCCACTGTCTCAGAGTTCTTCGTTAGCTGAAGAATATCAGAGAGTTGGTAGTGTAGTGTGAGGTGACTGGGCAACTGCATCGTGATTGCTTATTGTTCGCTCTCTTTCTTCACTTTCTCTACTTCTCATCTAGCATTCAGTGACTCCCCCGAAGACACCATTCATGAATTCGAGGCTTGTTGAGCTTGTCTCATTCCTTGTTTTGTTCTGTCAGTCTCTGCTCCTACATGCTTCCCTTTATCTACTCAGGAGATCGGACAACTGAGTAAAAACTCAACATAAAACGAAAAAGCCTGCCTTTTTTTGGAAACAGTTCGACTATCTCTCATAGTTTCCCTTTTCAATCATAAGCCACAATTCATCATCTTCAGTTCCCGTTTCTATTTTCTTACCTAGACTACTAATACTAGTCGCCATCATCTCCGCCTCTCCTGCTGTTCCTCCTCCGGCCGCACTATCACCTTTCTTCCTCTCCTCTTCTTCTATCGCACCTCTCAGGAAAGGCGTTTTAACTTTATCCTCACTACTCTTTACGATTAAAGGCGGAGCGTCCCCGCGCCCTTCTATTTGGTCCCCCTCAATCAGAGAGCTGCCAGCAACACAATCCTGTCGAGTATCTTCGCCATGTAGCGCCAGAGCTTTCCCTCGTGCACCAGTCTCTTGAGGATCTCTTACTCGACAGCACGGCAAAGAACCCGTCTTTTTCCCGTCTTCTCTGAGAACCTTTGTCGCTCTATTCAAAGAGAATGGCTCTAGGATTTTTGCCTTTTTCTCCTCTTCAGTTTGGCTTTCTTGACCCGACGGAAACAAGGGGAGGCAGTCTTGGCTCGCAGGAGCGTCGGTTATGATAGGTATTCTGTTCAGTTGCTTGTCGTTGCAGTTGGTAGACGGGCTACTCCTTCCAGCAAAAAGTGAACTCGGGAAGGAAGACAAGAGAAACGGGCTGTGCTTCCGTGTGCATAGCTCAACTTCAGCAGCGGGTTTCCTAGATAGTTGGTTGCCGAGCTTTGAACTCCTATCTTCTTCCTGAACCCCAGCATTGTCTACAGGCCCACAACGACGGGCCGCAGGAAATGGGGGAGAAGAGAAAGAAAATGAAGCAGAAGTTAATGGAAAAGAAAAAACTTCTTCCAATGGATCTGCCGATTTTTTCATTGAATCTGCTTGATCTTCACCAGAGGACAAATTTCGCAGCGTAGTAACCGTGTCCTCAGTTTGAAGGAAACCCAATGATTGACACAGGTCTCCTGGTGTCCCCCCTGCAGTCGACCCTAGTTTCTCTTCTCCATCATTCCTCTCTGCTCGTGAAGGCTTTTGTAGGCGAGCATCGTCATCTTCTTCATGTTTGGGTAAAGTGTTACCTCGAGTTTTCAGAGACGACGAGGGGGAGAGCGGAGAAATAGAAACACAGCAACAGGGAGAGAAAGAGGAAACAAACAAGGAATTGCCCGAAGACAGCGTCTCTGCTGAGTTTACATCGTTGTCTTCATTCCTCGTACTTAGTGTTGAACCGTCTTCACGAGGGCTCCTGACTAAAGGTGTTGAAGAGGACAAAAAGCTCCGTCCTCTCCGATCTTCATTCTTTCGACTTGCTACGCCTCTCCTTTCATCCATCCCGTGGCAATGAAGAGAGACGACACTGCTTGTTGGCGACAGCGGGGGGCATAGAGGCAAGAGGGAAGACGAAGAATTCGAAAGTTCGCTTTCGCTCTCCTTTTCATTCTTCTCCTTCTCTGCCAACTCAACAAGCGAAGAGGTTCTTCTTTCCATAAAGACGTGTCCGCTTCTTCTCTTTTCTCTTTCCCCCCGCCTCTCAAAGGGTTGCACTCCGACCGTATCCCTACTCTCGTCTACTCCCCGGACTAGAAGAAATGGAGAAGATTCAGCGGCCGGCAGAGTAAGAATGGAATGAGTGTTCTCCCTCTCTTGGTTTCGCTGTCCTTCGTCCGTTGTTTCATGCGTAGAATGAAGAAAAAGAGGGTTATGTTTTGCTTCAGAGGAAAGGGCACGATGAGTCTTTATCGGGAGAGACACAGTAGTATCAGGTGAAGTGACAGGGCTCTTTTGACATTTGTTTTCTTTCAAATCTCTTTCCTTCTCACTGAAAGCAGACAAAGGCTCCGGTTGGCATAACTTCTCCTTCAGCAATAACAGACAAGAAAGATCATCACGTGTCTCAGATGTTTCTGGAGGGCCAGGGGTTGCAGTTGCCATTTCAGTAGGTGACCATAGAGGGGAAGATGAAGAAGAGTGCGGCGACACTAATGAGGATGAAAAAGAAGAAGATGGAATCCTCGATGTTTCTGAAGAGGCCGGGACTGTTGAGTGAACCGAGTGCTTTGAATGGCTTACTCCATGTGAATGCGTTTGAGAATGCTTAGGATCGACTTCGTCCTTTGAATGCAGTGATGGTAGGGAAGCTACAGCTGGAAAGGTCGAAAAGTGCAAGATAGAGGCTGATGCGGGGGAGGAGAGATCAGACTCCAGGGTAAAAGAAGGGTGAGAAGAAGGGAGAAGTCCAGAGGAGGCAGGTGCTTCAGGAGGAGAGTTAGAACAAAGAAAGGCAGATGATATCGAAGGAAGAGATGAAGACAAAGAACATAAACCTAGGGGGATTGAGGGTTCAGGAGAAGGAGGACCTAGTAGAAGAAGGGGGAGAGAACAAGGAGTAGAAGACATCTTCGACAATGTATCATAATCCTTGTTTTTTCTTGCATCTCCTTCGTTGAGTATACTTCCTGTTTTTTCTACAGAGACTGTTAAAGAACTCAAAGACGTTTCATCTTTATGAAGATCTTGTGTGTTTGTTTCTTGTTTCTCTTCATAAGAGTCCTCGTCCTTTTCGTCGTCTCTACTGACCTGACAAACGTGTTGTTCTACTAGTTCGCTTTGGTTCTGTACGAGTTCACCTACCTGACGTTTCTTCTCTTCATCTGTTTGGTCTTCGTCTTTCCTTCTGTCTTCCTCTCTTCCTTGCCACACAGCAGCAGTCGGTGCTTCCTCTCCTTCTTTCTCTCTTATTCTTCTCTCCTCAAACACCCACCCAGCTGAACCTGTATGGTTCTCTTCGTCTCTTTCTTGGCTTTCAGGGCCGTTCCACTTTGACAATAAAGACTTTGTCCCTATGGGGACCTTATCAGAGGATGGTATCTTGTTTGCTTGTGTCCCGTCCTCTGCGCCCCTCTCGTTTCTCTCGGCTTCAAGAAGTTCTAGAGTCACTTTGCCTAGGCTTTGATTCTCGCTATTCTGGAATAAATTCTCGCCTATGAACAATGACGAACTGAGAGCACGAGTTGGATAAAGTGGATGGTCACTCGAGGTGGGTAAGAAAAGCGAGCTAAAACCGTCCTTATTTTGTTGAGATGTATGTACACCCGGAACGTGGTCCTTCCCAACAGTCAACTGCTTATCGGCTCCGCTGTACTGTATCGGAGATGAAGATAATGAAGAAGAAAAGGTTATCTCAAAGAAATCTGGAGGCGTTTCCGAGAATGGAGATGAACGAATTCCTCCACTGCCTTCATCGAATGGATCGTCTGCGTTTATCAGTTTGGTCTCCTTCAGCCCACCCTCAGGTGTACATACACCTGAACGTGGTGAGAATGGTGTCTTTCTCTCTTGTGTTCCTGAATGGGGAAAAGTAGAGAATTCCCATCCTTCTTGCAATGACATATTGTCTTCCGTATTCGATTTCTGAGCAAGAGTATTTATCGTAGTGTACTCCTCTTGCGGACAAGGTTTCATCCAACATTCTTCATTAACTGAGAAAGGATTTACATCGACTTCCCTGGGCCATATGATCTCATTCTTATTCACCTCTTTCGACCTCTTCTCAAACAAGTTTTCTTCTGGCCAGAAACTGCCTCCCGAATCTTCGTGTCTTTCCGACTTCTCCTGCCATGTCTTCCTCTCTTTCTCTCTTGACTTTGCTTCTTCAGTTGTTGAGTAGGAAATGTCACAACACGATCTACCTTCCTTCTTTTCTCTCACTTCTTCGTCTTCTTCTTCTTTACATTGTTGAAAACAGCTTGCAGACTCCCATTCTCCGAATTCTGTGCAGTCCATGAGAAAATCGTCTGTATTTCTGTTCCGCCTTGGTAGCAACACAATATCCTTGTTCTGCTCCTCTGTCTTGAGCGTTTTTCCCGTAGTCAGGAGATCTTCATTGTCCCTCGTCTTCAGCGCTTCATCTGATATCCCTCCATCTGTAGTCTCCCCCACGCATCCAGTTGTCTTGCCTCCATCATCTTGACATGCAAGGTCTCCGTTCCGCTCTTCGTCAGCCCCATCCCTTCCCGTCTTCTCATGTTGTGCTATTCTCTCTCTCCATTCGATCGAAGGACTCAGCCTTGTAAGCACATCTTCTTTCTTCATCTGCGAGCTTGGCTTTGACGGAGTATCATGTAATCCCGCCGGTGAGACATTTCTCTCTGCTTGGAATGGAGACTTCATTTCTTGGAATGAGAGAAGACCCCAGTTTTCATCTCTCGTCGCTACTTGCCTCAGAGAGACATCCTTGGATCCTTCATCGTGTACGGTGTCTCCGTTCTGTTTCTCTCGAGATGAAATTAGACACTTCTGGTTTTCTTCCAAGGGTGGCACATCAAGGGCGGGGGAAGGAGGAAAGATAGCCCAAGAAAGATTCTCTTCTCTTTCTCTCACTTCATTTGCTTCTTCTTGTGTGTGTTTCTCCTTCTCTTCTTTTCTCTCAAGAGGCGCAGAGAAAGATGAGATCCACGGTAAGAATCTTTCCTCCTTATCGTTGATGTTTTCTAGTGGAGAAACTTCTCTGTTTTGAGAGTGTTGGTTGTCGCCTACTTCGAGATCTCTCTTTCTAACGAAGAAAACTCCACCGGTCTTCGCAGTCGCTGTCTTCTCGTTCACAATCATAGCGGTCTTATCTTTCGTATCCGTCCGCCTCTCAACGTCTTCTTCTTTGCTTTCGTCGACTTCTCTGAGGGACTGTTTCTCGGATCTCTTCATATGAAAAGAACTTTTGATCCCTCCACGGGTGATATGTATGAGCTCATCATCTTCCTTTTGTGTGTTCTCTCCCTCGTTGTCTGTTTCTCCCTCGTTCTCTGTTTCTCTTTTTCTCGTAGGTTTTGCGCTCATATGAATCCAACAGTCAGGAGTATCTTCCTCTCTCCATACACGATGATCCTCTTTACTCTGATTCTCAAAAGAATGGGCGTCTTTGTCTCTCCTTGTTTGTGTCTCTGGGAAGGACTCTTCTGGCGCTCCTCGTACATAAGAGGAGGCTTCAAGCTCTGGAAAGGAAGAAAGGCCATTACTTGTTTCTGCGGATGTACAGGAATTCATAAGATCTGGGGAGAGAAGCACAGGTGACGAAGATACGAGCATCGTTTCTCGTGTCTCTCTGTTCTCCTCGCTCTGGTGCGTCAAGATCTCATCTAGAATAACTTCCTCAGGACGCGGAAGAAAAGAGCTCGTGTGTGTTTCTGCTGGGCGGCATATACATGTCTCAAAGATATCCTCCAAGTCTTCTTTCGTAACGTCGCTTTCCCTTTCTCTCTCCTCCCCCCGCTGCCTGTTGTCTTCTCGTTCACATGTCACCGGACTATCGTCACTTTGCTTCGTGTGGTCGCCGCTTCGCCAGTCTGTGTCTCCGAGAAGAGATCTGGCACCACTACAGGAGGTTTCTGAAGAAGCTTTCAATTCTTCCTCCCTTCTCGTCTGCAAGGGTGTAAGTGTAGACGAATCGTCTTCGTCATCTTTGTTATCATCACCTCTCTCCCACTCACTTCTTTCTTGTTTCTTAACAACCCTCTCGATTTGTTCTGATGCGGATGAGGCGAGCACCATTTCAGGAGAAGCTATCTCGATGGCAAGCGCAGCTACCATAGCCTCTTCTGCTCCAAGGATTTCTCGTTTCACACAGGACGAAGACGTCGAGTGTGAAAGAGGGAATCTCTCCCTTTCTGTGTCACTCAAGGCCTTCGAAGAGTCGGGTGTACATACACCTTGTGAAATCTGCTTCTCATCTTGTGTACTCTTGAAGTCCTCTGATGATACTCTTTGTGTGTTGGGAATCGCTGTAGGAGACGGAGCCTCCTTATTCATGACGTCGCCTGTATCCCTAGAAGAAGTTTTCTGTTGAGAGTTTTCAAAGCAAAAAGAAGTTCGATGATCCACGAAGTCGGATATATGGGTGGAAACCTCCCGCACATTGCCTGGGTCTCGGTTAGTGGGTATGATTGCCTCTATTCTTTGATAGGATTGAGATGCCAGTCTCAATTCCGTTCCTTTTATTTCGTCATTTTCAATAAGAGAACATCGAGAAGGCGAAAGGGAAAGAGCAGTGTCAAATTCCAGTTCTTTTGCAGGAGTCCTCGAGACGCGGGAATGACTGCTCGACCATTCAGAGAATGGAAAAGAGTCCTTGAGACCTCTTTCTCTCTCTGTGTGTTGTTCTTCTTTCTCTTTCTTCTCTTTTCTGCCTGCCGAAGTCGAAAGGCATGTGTTAGACCGCACTGTCCTATTTTTGTCTGACATGACGGCTTCTTCTCTTTCGTGCTTATCATCGGTGAGCTGAAGGCTTGGGAATAAAACGTCTTCTTCACCGACAGAAGAAGACAGAGTTGCTTTGTTGTCCACTGGTGTGGAGAAGAACACATCAAAGGCTGACTCCTGTACTGGAACACCTCCTTCCTTCCTCTTGTCCTCTTCGGTTCCTTCCTCTTCACGTAGTTTGAGCTTGAGTCGTTCAAACGCAGCATCAGCAGAAACGAGAGCCGCAAGGGCCGACGCCGCGTTAGAAGAGAGCCTTGACAGGGAAGAAGGTGAAGCCACCAGTGCTGAAGACTCTCTTGGAGATGTGAGAAGGATTTCTTGGGGAAGCGAAGGGACAGAATAAGAGGGTGGGTGGACAGGAGATGGAGATATGTTAGAGCATCGTGGTGTACAGGGGGAAGATGATGAGGAATTCTCAGATAATAGGAGGTTTTTCTCTTCTAAAGAAGACGAAGGTGCAAAAGAAGAATGAAGAGGAGCAGGAGGAGGAGGAGGGGGCAGCAAAGATGGGAAAGGGAGAGAGTTAAAAGGGGAAGAAGGTGAAGTTGTTTTCATATCTGTCTTCTTCTTTTGAGGGGAGCATGAAGCTCCCGGTGTCTGGTCTGGTAACAAACTCCGGGTTCTCAAAGGTGAACTCGGAGAGACCAAGGAAGACAGAGGTCCAGGCGGAGAGAAAGACGAATGAGCTCTACAAGATAGAGTCTGCTTTTGGGAGGATCCCGATGTTTCTTGTTCTTCTTTTTCTAATGCATGCGGGGTAAGCACCACTGGACGTGAAATTGCATCGCTATCGTCTTGTTCGAAAAACGCAAAGAGATTCTTAGAAAGTTCTTCAGCAGTCTTGCTAGTCTGCCCGGGGAGGCTTGTCTGAAGAAATGGTATGGATGACGCGACTTCGCTCTTCTCTTCAGCCTTCAGTGCACAACAGGTACCCAGTGAAGAAGGTGCAGTAGCCCCTGGGAATGGAGAAACCAAGCAAGAAGAAGGGAGCGAAGAGGAGGGACGGGGAGAGGCAGAACAAGAAGGGAGAGAAGAAGAAGCAGGGGGAGGCGAAGAGGGAGAGGGAAGAGGACAAATGGTTGATTTGTTGTCTGTCGTTTCGAAAACATCGAAGAAGCAAGCGAATCTATCACCCGTAGCAGCCATGACAGAATGAGGTGGAAAGGTTACGACGGAACCTCCTAGGTTTTCTTGCCCTCTTTCTCTCTCTGATTCCGCTTCCCCGCCGTCCGCCATATTCCGAAGAGACTCCTCGTTTTTCGTCTCCCTTGTTCCTTCCGCTCCAGGAAGTCCACCTTTCCCTCCTCTTTCTCCATTCAGTATTCCACGACTCAGTCCAGATGGGAGCTGCTTTTCTTCTTCTTCTTTGTCTTGTTCTTCTTGTCTCATCCCTTGTTTTCCTGAAGCTCCTTCTTTTCCTTCAACATCCCATAGGGGGGAAGACGAGGAAAAAAGCAGGAAATTAGGGGCTTCCTCAAAGAACAGAGAACTCTTCTTCTCGTTTGAAGAATTGTCGGCTTCTCCGCTCTTCTTCTTTCCTTGTTTCTTCGCCGATGCGTGCTGGCCGTCCTCTTCGTTGTTTACCTCCCATGTGCACGCGAATTTCGCCTCAGAAAAGTTCGCTTTCTTCTCTCCTGCTGATGTGTTCTGTTCGCATTCTGCTTTTATGGCTTTTTCTGAGCTTTGTTTCAACTCTTTTCTTCCTTCTTCAGCCGGTCCTTTAGGGGTGGATGTAAGAAAGAAGAACGTCGTACCTTCGTTTGTATCGAGGCTTTCTCTCCCCTTCGAACCATTCTCCTCTAAGGTACGAAGAGAAGGAGAAGAACAGCGAAGCGTGTCTTTCTTCGTTTTTCCTTCTAAAGAAACAAGAGCATCAATGGGGAAAAGAAATGAACTTGAAGGTAATGAGGACGACGTATTTTGCTGTCCTTCGTTCTTCTCTTCAGCTTTCTCTCCTTTAGAATCTCGACATGTCCTTTTGTTTTCTTTTTCTTCCGTCCAACTTCCGCCTTTCTGTTGGTCCGTGTGTCTCCCTGTCTCCTTTTCTTCATTCCATACATGTTCGCCAGTCTCCGGGGATTCCAAGGGAGGAATGTGTTCCTCTCGTTTCTTGAAGTCCTCGACGAAAGCACGGCAAATATGTCCATTCTGCATTCGCCTGCTGTCACAAGAGATAGGAGCTTCCTTACCACAGTTCGCTACTCCTATTGATGATGATGGTGCTCTATCCTGACAGGAAGAGAAGGAGAAGGGGGAGGGGGACGCCAAGTCTAGCTTCGTGTGTTTAGTAGTACATGACTGCGCCGGTCGGCTAAAGTTTTCTTCCTTGCCTTTCTCCTTTCTTTGCCTATACCCTTCCTCGTCTCCAGTTTCATTCTGTTTCATAGTTCTACCATCAATCCAGACATCCTTCTTGGTAGTCTGAGTGTGTGTGCCGAGGTTTTTCTCAAGTGTCTTTGCACGTTCACAGTTCTGTGTCTCTTCATTGGAGAGGCCACAGCGTGGTGGTCCCTCCGGAAAGAGGTGGCGTGCTTGCTCTCTACGCAGTTCGCCATTGAAAAGCTTCATCATCTGCGGTCTGTCTTTCTTAACTCTCGGCCCTTCATCTCTTTTTTTCTCTGAGGAGACCAGAAGAGGGTGAGAGATTGTATCAGAGGAGGCAGATAAAGACCTCAGATTCGTGTCTGAGGGAGTGTGCTGCTTCTCTTTATCTGCCTTCTCATCGTTGTCATTTTCTTCTTCTTTTTCTTCAAACTGAAGTCGTCGACCTCCTACCAAGACGGTTGAGTCCTCTCTGAGGTAGCTTCTTCCTGTCTGAGAAGGAGGAAGGCCGAAGAGCGAGAGTTCATCTGTGGAGTTGAGTAGTTGACAAGTATTCTTCTTCCTTTCTACTCTCTCTTTGGATGACTGAAGAACGTCTTCTGTGGGTAAAGGTAAACTTTCTTGGGAAGTAGGCGGAGACCTGAGAGGATGTATTGAACAAGATGATGAAGAAGATAGGAGATTTCCGCTTGAAGGGGGAGATGAAGGAAAGAGAGGAGAAGAAGGAAAAGTAGATGAGGCTCGGGATAACATAGAGAAAGAAGAAGTAGAATGTAGAGCAGAGGAAAAAGACGAAGAGTTTGAAGAGGGTAAGGTTGAAAGAGAGGAATACGAGGATGATTCTGTCGTCCATACAGAGGATGAAGACGGAGATGAAACTGAAGAGAATTCCGAAGAGATGGCGCCTCCCGAGATGAAGTGCTTTTTTTCTGCTGACGAGGAAGATGAATGAGACGAACAAGAGGAAGAGCTTCGCCCTTGAGAGGAGGAAAACGAAGAAGAAGAAGTAGGAAAAACCGGAGGTGTGTCCCAGTCTACTGGAAAGAAGAAAGGCGTTTGTGAAGAAACTTCGGTTGTATTGTTATCTAGGGACTTTTCATCATCCTTTTCGCATGCCGGAAAACATGACTCAACAGCAGCTGGGTCACCAGAAGATTTGCCTCTCGATGAGTTACGCATTCCCCTGGTTTTGTCTTCATCTGACTTGTTGCCATCACTCTCCCTTCTTCCTCTAGTTTTCCCTTCTTCTTCTTTCTCGTCTTCATCCTCACCGCTTCCGACAGGCCAGAATGAGGAAGTATATTGTCTTCCCTCTTCCCTCTTTGCAACCATATCCTTCATAGAAGAAGAAATTCCTCCATGTAAGAAAGAGTTCACGTGGCCTTCTCGTTCTAAGCTTTCTTTCGCAAAAGGAGAAAGGGAACCTGCAACAAAGGGTTCATCGAAGGTAGCCTTCGTCAGGATCTCGCTAAGGCTATCATCCCCTTGTTTCTTGCTGTCTACTGATGCAGCTGTAGATTCCTGCGTACTCCCCTCTCTTTGAATTCTCTTACTATTCCGATTTGCGGTCTTGTCTGGCAAGGCAATGCTGCCAAAGGATATCTGCCTTGTCAATTCTTCTTTCCCAAGAAGTTTCTCACTATGGTCATCGCACATCTCTTTTGATGATGTCTTGTTCGTGGGACGGAGGAAGGCACTTGTGTCGAGGTCAAGAAAGGTGCGACTATGGTTGAGATTGAGCTTTTCATCTCCCTTCTCTTTCTGTGCTGTCTGCGGGACTTGAGGATGAGTTTCTTTGGTAGTTTTGACCTCCTGAGAGAGGAGGGATACTGGTGCCTTATCCGTGGCTGAAGAAGCGTGAGGAGATGTGGAGGGCGAAGAAGACAACGATGAGGAAGTGAAGTTCGGAAGGGGTCGCGGCGGGAGAGCCGGGTAGGAACTGTAATGAGGGGAAGAGGCGAATGGAAAGGACGATGGTTTTGAAGGGGCGTGTGTTGTAAGACAGATGGGAGAGCTAGGAGAGGCAGAGGGAAAAGGAGCGAAAGAGGGAGAGGACCAGGCAGAAGACGAACAACGAACTGAAGCTCCGGCACATGGAGAAGGAGAAAGATGCTGCTGATCGGAGTGTAGAGTACTTGACACAGGTGGACATCCAGAAGTGTACGGATGAAAGCCAGACAAAGGTTGAGATAGAGAAGAACAGTGAGACGATGAGGAGAACGGAAGGACAGAGGAAGGCGCAGGAGCACCAGTGGAGAAAAAAGAAACAGCCGGACGCAGCTGATGGGACGAAAGGGCATCTGGAAGAAGCTGAGGAAAGGAGTACGGTGACAGAGAAGGAGACTTCACTACAGGCACCGGCGCGGAGGATGAAGGGCGCAGGAGAGGATGATTCGACCGCGCATCTTCTTTGGCAAAGGGAGATTGGCAGGTGCTACCCGAAAGTCCATGTATAAGATCTTTTTTCTTGAACTCTTCTCTTTTCTTCTTTTCGATAAACTCAGTTGGAAACTTGAGAAGTTTAGCAAAGGGGTCACCTCCTTCCTCTTTGTCTTCTTGTGCACTACTGCCGGATAGTGGTCTCCCAGAGTTAACCTTCGGGAGAGGCTGATGCAGCGGATGAAGGGAGGCCTGCTGTGCAGGAATCCTCCGCACTTCCCTCTTGCTCGCCATGCTTCAAGGAAGGGCGAAAAAAGGTGCGGAAAAAAATGCAATCTCTTAGGTTTTTCTTTGTGGTGAGGGAGGAGCCCGAGAAGCAGGCCGACACGCGCGCCGCAGAGTCATCTTCCTTCTTAGGTTTTTCGTTACACAAGCACGGTCATACAGATATGAATGCACAAAATACAGCCCTATAGAAGTGTACACCGCAAGTAACTTCGAAGAGATCAAGGGGAAATAGGACAGAACTCAGAAGAGAGGTAGAGTGCTGGCCAGTCCGTCGTTGCATCTCTACCGAAGCTGATCACCTCACATCGAAGGAAGAGTTCGGAGAGATTCCACATCAGGTGGAGACACCTCTTGTCGGCTCGGTTTTCTACTTCGCAGCAAGTAGACTGGCTATCACGTGGCCACACGAAACAGAGTAGAGAGTTTTACGCAGTGTCAGAAGGCACTGAGAACCCTCCAACCGAAGAACAGCTAGGAAGACAACTTCTTTACTAGACCCGGCACAAGGAGGAAGCAAGCCTTCTATTTCCTCGGTGGTCCACCCTACAGCCAACTGCCCCCGGGCTATTTATGGGCTTTGGAGAAAATTTCCCTAGCACCCTGTGTGTCAATGCGAGTTACGCTGCCGAAAAGCTATCACCGAGGCGGCAGAAGAATCCGAAGGCGTCACCCGGGAAACAAGAAGAATGTGAGAGGGAGCCGAGACAACGCGCGATGGGTGAGATGAAGAGCAGGGAGAAAAAGAGTGAAGGAAGGCAGGACACCTGAGCTGGTCTAGACAGAGTCGAACCAATGCCTGCTGACCCCGGGGTGCCGAGGTATCAGAGGCTTTCATGAACCGCTTCACGGAATTCTTGCAGAACCGCCCCGGAAGAGCTTGTGCTTGTCCTTCTCATGTAATCTCGACCGCAGAGAACTATGCTCATTAACAGTGAGTTTTTTTCTCGATACAAACACCACGAAGTTCGTCCTTCAGGAAATGTGTCTTGTTACGGTAGGCGGCACCCTTCCGTCCGAGGCCTTCCAGTCACCGCCTGTGTACGAGCTGAGGCACCAAGAAAACCGCCAACCTGGAATGGTGATGTATGACCGCAGATCGGCGGACGTGCAGCGGAGGAGCCAGACCCCTGACTCTGTTACTCTGCTCATGAGTGGAAAAACATCGCCGAGCCAGGAACTTTCAGACGGCAAAATAGCAGGGTGTTCATACACCTCGTAGGAGAGAGAGACAGACGATACAGGCTATGCGTGACAAGGTTTGATTATTTGATTACAATATATGTTGACATGAACTGACAGTTAGCAAAACGTGGACAAGAAGAAGAGCAGGGAGGAAAAAAACAATTACCGGTGGAACAATTCACCTTGGAAAACGGCGTAGATCACGCTTCCGCTGGCTGGAGCGCAGCGAACATGGCATGGACGCCAGTACATGAGACCCTGAGCAGTCAGACAGATAACTTTTGGAAGTGAACAGTTACCACTAAGCTCGGACTGACGGCGCGGGAGCTTGAGCCTGACAATACAGTGCCGACGCAGGAAAGCACCCGCATTGCCACCCACGTCTGGTTTCTTGCCCTATTGTGTGGTCCGGAAATAGAGCTGCTGTGTACTTTAAACCGTACGCGCCGAAGTGAGCAAAAAGGAGGCCAACAGCAGAGAGAAAATGAGAAGGATGATCGAAACCAACCATCGTACAGACGGGACGCGCTGTCTGGTATCCATTGCCCTGTAGACTGGAAACAAAGTTTGACGCTTTTTCTCGTTTCCCCGGAGAATGGAAGCTATTCGTAGAATACGAGAGCCTCCCTCAGTTTCTCCCTGCCTATATTGGTGTGGGGAAAAGTGCCAGGACCCCGGCTAAGCTACCAGATTGACTCTACACAGTCAGCCCGAGGACCAAGCGGCATGTCAGTGGGGTGACAACGTGAACGGAGAACCCTTGTCACTCAAGAAGGCACATATGATGAACGATCACATGAGCCCAGCACCCCTTATGCACCGATCACTCTCCTCCCCTTAGGTGCCGACAGGGCACTGCATTCGACCGTTGGGCACTCTTGAGTCGGCCCGAGTTTGAGAAACGAACTTCTGTTCCAGGCGGGTACTGTTCTTGTCCAAGAGAATGCGGGTGCACAACTGGTTAATCTATTGTAAGGCAATAAAGGATAGACCGGAACATTGGTCTCGAATAAAACATGGCATGTCTCAAATCTAAGTCTCTAAGCAGAAACGCCACATGACGCATAGCGCTACAGTCAGTAAAAGAAGATAACTATGCACAGTCGTCGATCCGGGGGACTTCGTGAGCGGAGACTGTCGGTATCAGCTGGCTCCGGGCGTGCGGACTTCCCCGAGTGCGGTGTAGACGCAGTCGGCTCTCGGTCTGCCGTACCATCAAGTCGCTACGAAGATTCAGCCCTTGTTTGGCACATAGCTCGCCGATGATTGGGGATCTTTATCGTTCCGTTTGTCCGTTAGGAAGTACACACGCCACCAGCACATTCTCTGGGCGAGTTCTCTGCTTCCGTCTGTGCTTGCCCATCCTGGCTTGTCACCTGATACAGCGGCGGCACGCGCGGTGTGATTGTGGCCAAGCGTGTGCAGGAAACTTGGCTCAGTGGCGCCTCCCAGTTCAACAACGTGCGTTGCGAAGGAACTCGCTGAAGCATTCCCGAGGTGTGTCTTGTGTCTTTGAGCCCTGTGAAGTTCAGGGTACCACGGAGGTGCAGTTCATGCTGACTGTGAGTGTAGGCAGAAGCGCAGCTGTCATACCTCGTCGGGTGTTGAGTCCGTTGGCTGGCCACATCGGAACACGGGGGTGGACTCCCGCACATACTTTCATCGTTCTCGGTACTTGCTGACGTAGGCTGCCGAGTGAAAAGCGACCTACACAGAGGAAGCAACATTTTTAGCCAAGCAGCGCACGTGCGCGCCCGCACCGGCGTGCAAACACTGCCGCTTCCAGTAACTGCCTGCTAAATAACAGGTGCGCCTCGTTTCTTGTGTGATTAGTACGCGCAGCCGCAAACACAGAATGTGTAGCAAGTAGCGAAGAAACGCGGCCTGAATGAGGTCCAAGCCATGACCACGCCAGGTCGTCAAGTAAAGGACTCCCGACGCCGAAGCCACTTCAAAGGATACACGGAGCGCTCGGGAACTAAACAGAAACAGAGATAACAACACATAACAAACCCGGTTTGCAGCACATTGTGGCCTGGCTACGAACAACCAAAAAGCGTTTCGAAAGACGAAAGAATAGCGCAAAAAACAGCAGCTAGTCGGTTTAAAGTTGCTTCTTTTTCTTTGCACCACAAATATGTCAGAACAGCACGATGCAGACGCAAATCCAGAGCAGTCAGCCAAGAAGCGGTGAAGGAGTTACGCACGCAGTACTCGGTGCGGAAGACAGCTGGAGTAGTGCAATTAGGCGAAGCCTGGAAGGACAGTATCCGGGCCAAACCACGGACCGCTGAGTAACAAAGTGTTCGAGCGTGGACTATTCTAGATATGAAATACAGCCTGGATCTCAAGCAGCCATACTGTCTGAGACACCTAGTTACAAGAACAGGGGCAGCCACCTCGAGAGACGCCAGAAGCGACGGACTGCCCCGAAGAGCTCCTTCTCTTCACCCGGACTGAACGAGACGGACACTTCCTCTTGTCACAACAGTCATTCCCAACAAGGCACCACATGGACTCTAACTGCAAAATACAACAGCAACGCTTCCACGGAAAGCATTCGGTGGCCTACTCGAGGGCACGCTTTCGACTAGAGCCCGATACACTGCCATCCCCTCAATGTACGCTGCCGCCGGGGTATGCCCATGACGTTTGCGCCGTTGGGGGCCAAAGACAGACTTCCTTCTAACCACACAGATGTCGACTGCAAAAGCGGAGGGAACTTGGCAAAGAAAACCCACACGGAGCTGACCGGGACACGGACTCCCTGATATTCCCTTGTCCGGGAATCCACTCCGAGCTCACGTGATGAAGAATTGCTCAATACAGTGTGGCCATCGGCTGACGTAGGAGCGCCATCATAGAGCCACGTGCCAGGACGCCCATAGCTCTGATCGCGAGGCAACATAGTTGTCTCATGGATCTCCTGAGATATCCTTTTTTTTGAGGTGTCTCCGCTCGAAGCCTCCGGCTCACCCAACGCAGGGGGCTCTGCGGGGAAGCAAGCAGAGTTTCTACGATACAAGCTGAGTAAAATCCTCCTCGGTGTCTGCAAGTATTTTCCTCGCTCTGCGTCTACGAAGAAAGGCCAGAGATGCTATAATCAAGAAGTTCACTGCGAGAAAGAAAATGCTAACAGTCATCATGGTTGTAAAGCCGTGATCTACCGCGTGTTGCAGCATGGGGTTAGCCGCTAGCGACGGCAGCCCCGCAACCAAACAGGCTAAACCGATGAGCTTCCCTGCATGACCCTCAGGGAAACTTTGATTCACGTAGCAGTAAACCTGAAAGAGAAATGCAAGAAAACGCCAAACCCATTGGACAACATATACAAAACCCGCAGGAGACACTGCTTGCGAATGATGCACTTTCCGATCCTGCGTGGGCAGGTGTGTGTAATCGCGGGAAGTCACCGTTCCCTTTTCTCGGGACTGGGCAAGACACATGTACACTAGCAAATTTGAGATCTGCAGACTGTCGACAAAGGCCAGCCGGGACAAAACGACGTCTAAACTATCTTCATGGTTCTGTGTTGTGCCTTCATCGCACTACCTTTTCCGATACCCCAACGTAGACGAACGTGAAACAGTCTACCTTTTGAAGAAGTGTAGCATTCCCCACCCAAACAACAGCGGCCACAACTGTAGACTCATTCCGAACACGAGACGAGGATACTTTTACGAAGAAGCCTTGGAGCTCGCAAGTTTGTCGTACCTGACTGATGATGAACGAGTTATTGACCATTATAGAAAGAGCAGCCAAATACTGGCAAGCCTCAGCCGCAGGTACTTGTGGCACCATGGCTAACACGAACGCGACGAGCCCTGATCCGTTGAGAATGCACATGGTTGTTAAGATTCCCATCTGGTCTGCAACGAACCCCAACAACGGGGCAGGGACGAAAGCAAAAATTTGAATGATCTGGTTCGCCTCGTACGCTTGTGGCAGCAAACGCCTACTCGCTGATGCAAAGAAGCTGTTTGCTACTAACGTAAGTGCCTCATACACGCACAGAGGCAAAAACACTGCCGAAAACACTTCTCCGAAAAACGCCCTCCAGTCAGACACTTTGGAGAGCTGTGTGGCCGTCGTTCCGCGCTGTAGAGTGCGGATCGTGTCCTTTCTGAGAGCCGCTTGCTCGAGCAAGTCAACGTGTTCACCCCCTCGCTCCTCTCTCGCTCCGAAGGTACTCGCCCGGTAACTGAGCGTCCCCAAGCTCCGGCCAGTAGCAATGGATGCGAGGCGTGCACCGGCAGCCGAAGCCTCTGTGGGAGAAACAGGTGCTTCGCTTGGTGACTCCCCTACATCAGGGACGATACCAGCAGCTTGGATCAGAGCCGGTAGCCGTTGCCATGGCTTTGTAGGCAGGAAGAGTAATGCAGTGCAGACGCATATACCAATGCAGCAGCCCCCATAGTAGTAGAAGATACTCGACGCCAAGTCAGGCTCGTTCAGCGCAAGGGCCCTTAGCAGAAGAGGTATAAGATTTGCAAGCGATCGGCAGGAGCCAAGCACCGCGATGACAGTGTTTCGAGAAGTTGGGAATAGATTTGCCACCGACAGGCAAGGGAAGAATGCGGCGGAGAAACTTACTCCCCAGAGAACCGCTGCTGGAACAAATGTCTGCACAGAGTGTGAGGCGGCGCCCCAAAGACACCAAGCGACGAGTAACACAACCGTCCCAAACAGCCCAGTGACTTTGGGGCCTGCGTAATCCAAGAGAAGTCCTGAAAGAGCAGAGAAGGAAAAGTCCGATGCCATCGAAATGGTGAACAGACGCTGTACCGCAACATCCTGGGCGTTACACTTCGGCTCCTGAAGTTTCGCTGAAAAGTCCCAGTCCTCTTCCGTGCAATTCCACTCGTACGCGCCTCGCACGAACAGAACATCCGCTAACGGAGTCCAGTTCCAGTAGCAAGGCCCGGCGAGAAAAGAGTACACGCAGAAGATAGCTAATACAATCCAACGCGACAAACCATAGGGAGTGCGGTTTGGATTCTCTGCAATTTTTTCCAGAGGGGAGAGCGTTGTGGGCTCACTGATGACTATATTCTCTGTAGGACTCTCTACCGGATGAGTCGAAACTAACATAATCCCGGGCAACGGGGTCTCCGGCGGAGCAGCCATCGTTTCAAGCAAAAGAGGTAGGTGTTCAGATTGTATGAAGCTCTATCCTTCTCAAGCGAGGCGCTGAGCGAAGATGCCTCTCAACGAAACCAGGGAGAGGCCGGAAAAGATGATGCAACAGAGGCAACACACGCTCCGACTGAGACTGGCGAGGGCCCAGAAAAAAGAAGCGCTCTCAAAGGTCGCCTACGAAACCTGCCGAATAGAAGCAATGCGTCTGTTGAAAAGACTGTCAACCGCGCGCTGTAATGTATCTGTTTCCTCGTAAACCTTCGGCAACTGGAAAAGAATTGCTTGCACAGCACAGGAACGGACCATCCATTGAGCCAGACTTTGAACCGAAGAGACAGGAATGAGACCGAGAGAATCAAAGAAGCTCCTCTAGTGTGACGTCCGCGCAACAGGCTCACCCCGCGAAAAAAACCGTTTTTATAAAAGAGAGGCGGGTTTGGGTGATGTGACCAGAATCGCCTTGGTGTTCGCGGACGTACCGTCGACCTGGAAATGTGGTCGATTCTCATCACCAAACAGAGGGCCGAGACCACTCAGAACCGCCCTTGGGACCAGCAAAAAACAAGAAAGACGAAAGCAACGGCGCAGTCCAAATGGCAAAAGCTAAGAAAAAAAAGTTCTTCGATTTGGGCTGCGACAGCCACGCTTTGGACTTGGGTCACGATGCAATCTCCGACGCACTGTGCCGCTACATGGTCTCAGACTTGAACGGACCCGAAAAAGTTTATGAAGGGCTTCCCTCAAGCACTAGTGCCAATAACGCCTCCAGCCATCTTCGTCTCCTTCTTTTCGGGTGGGGCTGCCGCAAAGAAGTAGGCTAGCCGAGGTTGGCTGGAGTGCACACAAAGAGGAAAACTCTAGATGGTCCAGGCAACCGACGGTTGTCACTTAAGAACGCGCGCGGAGAGGTAAGCAACGCCCTGCCGCTTCTGTTTTGTGAGCAGAAGCTGCTCCGAAGCGATTCCCCGCGCGATGATGGTTAAAAGAGTGTTCTTCTCCGGGTCTCAAAGAACAAGCAGGCTCGTCCAAAGGTATGCTTTCTCTCCTAAAGTGTTCCGGTCTCCCGGTTGCCCCTGGGGTTTGTAAAGACACGCCGTTGGCTGTGTATGATGAAGCATATGCACCTGAAAAGATCTGCGTCCAGGTTACAAAAGCTTCAAGGCGTACACGGTCGCTTGTGTTCGCAGAGCTGCTCCGCTTCCAAGAAAAGAAAGAGTTGCCACTCGGTCCATCGCCGGTCTGCGGCGTTCTGTGTTGGCTGAGCGGTTGCGTCGCCAAAGCCAAGACGCTCTTGGGACCGCCAGCCAATTCCGAGGCAGTGACCGTTTGTGTGTTGTATGCCCGTCCACGATGAGAATTTTTAAGGGGTCCCGGGGTGAAAAAGGGTACGCGCAGCCGGGGATCAGCTTTGGTGAAGAACTCCGGTGAAGCCAGGGAGCCTCACTCGGACACACACGTGCTGCGTTCGATGAGGTAGAAACGCCTACTCCATGCCGTGGTACCGGGAAACAATCTATCTCTAAGTGCTTAGTTTTCCGAGCTAGCGACTGTTCCCTGTCCGGGAACTTCACGCTAATCTCTCACGCGGTCTCGACTCCGTGACTAGGCACATCCCCAGGGTGGTGCACTCAGGAGCGGCGAGTTCAAAGCACAGGAGAAACCAGACGCTACACGACATGCATAACATCCAGTTGACTGAGATGCGAACGCCGCCTCTAGAATCTCTTCCGGTGTTTCACTCTCCACGATCCCATCCGTTTCTTGGCCTCGATCACATTCGAGCACACCTGATGGCGGAATCCCTTATCCCTCCGGGTTCATGCTTGCAAGACCGCCATTCGAGCTTTTCTGTCAATCAGAATGACGGGCATCTTGACTTTGCAAACCTTCAGAGCGAGCACCTTGCTCTCTGGACTGAACGATGCGTTGCACGCTGTCTGTATATGTAGCTGAAAGATTGCTAAGAATCCTTTCTACCTTTTCTTCGCAGTTAACGCCACAGGCATAACCTCTGTACAAGGTACCAGAAGTTTTCGTTTTCTAGCAGCTTCAGCTACAGATTCGCCAGGTAGGCAACAGGAGCACACCACCCTGGAAAGGATGACGAGCGACTGACCGTTCTGGCTACATGCGTTCGTCCTCCTGAGTCTCGAGTATGTACATGGGCCGCTTCTTACTAGACAGCAATATCGTCCACGAATCTCAACCTTCTTTCTGGGAGAGAGGAAAGAGAAAACACCGGCTGAGATGGAGCGGTAGCTATTCCCCAAAGTGTACTCCTTACTCTTGAACTGCACTGAAAATGGTCCAGTAGTTTGCTCCTTCTCACCTTTTCTCCTGTGCTTGTAGCTTTTGCACCCGGTCTCCTTGACCTCGGTTTCTTGCCCTCAACTCAATTTACCGAGACTCCTACGGTGTCTGCATCTCTCTCTTGGGTTGTCCCAAGCTTACTTCTAAAGTTCAGAACGAGCTCACTGGCCTTCCCTTCTTGACCTCTATGCTACTGGTATCGTACTCGGTTGTTTCTCGCGTGGGAAAGCTCGTCTTGCGGAACCTTAGTATGGCCCCGGAGATCAGTGCCTCGCTCTTTCCGTACGCGACAAGCTGTGGATTACCCGGCACCTCCAGTTTGTACACCACATAAGCCTGCCCTGTTGTGCTACAGTCTCCTGGCTTGGCTTTCCATGCCTATGTCCTGCTTGCCTCTCTGTACCAACTCTTAGGTTTTGAGCTCTGTTTCTACCTGAGCACTTTCAGAGTCTAAGACTGGACCTCTTAGACCTCAATTTGCCTGCTTCTTCCCTAGCTCTTCGGGGGGTCTGAGAACGAATGCGCTGGCTGGGGCGTCGCACATATATACACGTGACAAGCAAACTACGTCAGCTGGGTCTGAGCCTCTAGGAGCCGGCTCTTCCACCATCTGAGTGCTGAACGAGAGAGCTCTGGAAGAGGAGGCCGGGTCCAGAAAGAACATGTCGAGGAAAAGAGAACAACAGATTTGTGAAGCAGAAGAACAAGCACCGTTCTGATGTGAACATACGTGGTGTCTGTAGACCCCGGCAGGGGAACCCACACGTGCTTCATTGAGCTTTTTTAGTGACGAAGAAGCAAGCCCACACAAAGAAAAGGTACCACGCCAGGCGATACACGGCGTCTCTCCGAAAAAGCCCAGGTTTGATGGGCCTTCGGGCCTAATCTTTTCCGTAAGAAAAAGCAGACGCATTTGCTCCTGCATTGAGAGACATATGCCCGGGTGGCATGGTCCAGTGTCACAAGACATGATTGTGTAAATACATAAGGCTGTTTGCTTCTCGTTCCCAATTATCTTCTTCATTCTGTAAGATGCTCTTTCCCTACTTTTTCTCTTCCTTATCTTCGTCACTCTCTTCTTCGTCATCTTCACCGTCTCCACTACTGCTGTCCTTCTCCTGCTTCTCTCCATCTTCTTCTTCATCTGTACCATCATCATCATTATCAGTATCATTCTCTTCGCCTGCTTCCTCCTCTTCTTGGCTAGTATCATCAGGGTCTTCTTCTTCTTCGTCTTGGTCTTCCAGTTTGTTTGTCTCTTCTTCACTTTCCTCTTCCGCATCATCATCATCATCTTCTGTTCTCTCTTCTATCCCCGTATCTCCCTCTGCCATGGTAGCTTCTACAACTTCCACATTCACTTCGTAAGACCGGGCACATGCATGTTCTTTTTTAAGCTGAACTAGACAGCTCAGAAGAAGATTAGGGGTCGTCTCTAATGGCGGATGAGGTAAAACTACAAGGGTCTGTTTCCAGTGTGTTTCTTGGCTGAAAGGACTTGTATCCAAGACAACCTTCTTCAGTTGATTATCATCTTGTTTGTTAGTTTTGTTCTCCTCTGTCTTTTCATTTGTTATGGGGTTCGACGACGGCGCACCTTCTTCTGCTTTACCTTGTCTCCCCTCTTCTCCTCCGGTAGGCTTCTCTTGAGCTTCATTGGACGTACCTTTATATTCGTTCATTTCACGGACAATATTTTGACAATCTTCACAATCTATATCACCAGAACAACAGTAAGCACGGTCTTGTGCTCCTTTTCTCTTCTTCTTTCTTCTTCTCACTCCTCCCTTTTCATCTTTTGCCTCTTTGTTCTCCGGTCCTTCCTTCTTGACTGAGTCCCCATTCTCTGCTGTCTTCTCTTCCATTCTTCCCTCACTCCCTCGAAATTCATCTGCTGATCCGTCATCCTTGCTGTTCTCTTCCTTTTCCTCGTCCGCCGCTTTGCCTCGGTCTTTCTTCGTTCTCTCTCTTTGAGAGACCTGCCGCCCAACAGAAGAAGGAGAAGGGAACTCACACTCGAACCATAGAGCAAAGGCATGTACGGGACCTCTTCTCTTCTGTCGTAGAACTACTTGGGATGAAATGTTCTCTAAAGCTTTGATATCAACTTCAACGAGATTCCAGTCAAGTAAAAGAACCGGATCGCACGCCGTACATTGTTCCGGTTTGAGATGAATGAGTAAAGGCTGTTTACTTTTGTGGAGATTTTCTTGAAGCTGATGCTGTAAGGGTGTGAAATTGAAGCCGTGAAAGTTTGTGAAGCATCTCAGTCTCTTCGCCCAATAGTCGGAGCAATCGGCTAAAGATAAGTACAGCCTAGCACGCGACGGGAACATAAGTCCTCTCCCTTTTCTTCCTTCTCCTTCTCTCTTTTCTCCTTTTCGGAGAAAGGCGTCTCGTGCTTTCAAGACGGAGTCAAGCATGCCCTCATGGAAGAGATAAAATCCCATCCATTCTGAGATAATGATATCAATGAAATAGAGAGAAGACTTTTTTCCACTTAGCATATATCTAGACATTTGCTCGTCTAGAAATTCCTTGACTCCTTCTCTTTCTAATGAGGAAGCTTCGTCTTCTTCTATGTCTTCTCCGCCATCTCTCGGATCATAGAAATCACATGAATCTTCTTCAGCTGAGAATCGCGTTTTCTTCACCAGATTCTCTCTCCTCGTGTTCTTCTCTTTCTTTCCTGGCTTCAGATGATTCTTGTCCTGACGTTCTGCTTCTTTGCCTTTGATGGCGGCCTTGCCGTCTTCCGGAGTTTTCTTCTTCTTGGTTTGGCCTTTGTTTTGAAGAGGCGGCTTCTCCTTCGGTTCAGGAAAGCAAGATGAGAGATGCTTGGAGACACGTCGACGAGACAGGGAGATAAGATTTTCTACAGTTGTATGTATTGGGATGATAACATCTGTCAGATTATTAACGTGGACAATTTCTTTTAAGAGATAAAAAGCATCACTCGGCTCAACTGCATAGACTCTCTTAGCCTTCCCTGTACGGGCAGCAAAAAGAGAGAGAATACCTGATCCGGCGCCTACATCCATTACATAGGAGTCTTCAAAAAACTGTTGATTCATCTCAACTGCTCGATGATAAGCCGAAGTACGGGGACCATCGCGCAGCATGTAGCTGTGGACTTGTGGATCTCCATAGCTTGTAAAATAAGCTAATGAAGAGGAAGAAGAAGACTGTTTAGTCAAAGAAGAGGTTTTAGGAGAGGAGGTAGCAGAAGCAGGAAGGGAAGAGGACGCAGAAGAATGCGGGGGGGGGAGCGGAGGAGAACTAGGAGGAGGGGGGGGAGATGGAGAGGAGATATAAGAGTCGGAGACCAGTGAAGATGATGTTACCAGGACCGGGGAAGAGCGGACTGAAGACAGAGATGAAGAAGATGAATGTACAGGAGATTCACCATCGCTGGGTTGAAGTGAAGATGGATGGCCACGACTTGATTGGTTTGAAGGAGAAGAAGAGGACGAAGATGACGAAGAAGAAGTATTCCCATCAGAAGAGGACTCTTCTTCTTCTTTACCCTTCTCCCCCCGTACCACGGTAGAACTACCAGCGTGACTCCTCATCGAGTCAGCAGTCACAGATGCTCTCGTTGGAATAGGTGTGGAGCTAACCTCCCTGAAAGAAGACCACGCCGGAACAGTATTTTTCTTATCTCCGACTCCTCTTGATCTTGCTTTTACTCTCCCTTCTTCCCTCCTGGCCATTTCTTCTGGAAAAGTGACAACACGAGCTCAACAAACGGCGGCCCCGCTGACAGACGACTGGGGAGGGCGACAAGGAGAGAAAAAAAGGAGAGAAGACATGCAGCAAAAACTCTAAAAGACTGAGAAGCGAGGAGCAATTCAAATCATACGCTTTTTTTCAGCTGTCATCACGTACGGAATGGACAGAGCAGAGGAGTGAGGTTTCTTTTTTGAAGAAAGAATCTTCTCGAAAGACAAGAAAGGGAGGAGGCTCGAACGTCGCAAATGCTCTATGGAGACAGGGAAGTTCGACTTCTTGTCTACCGTCGGTGTGCGACTTGTCTGCCTGTCTGTCTTGTGTGCTTCATTTATTCATACGCGTGCTTTAGGTACACCATAGGGTAGTCTCAGCTTCCAGTGAGTGAATCTCCCGTTTGCTTCTTTTCTCCGCCGCTCAGTATAACAAAACAGCCGTTTTTGATAGCCGGGGGGGGGGTATGGAAAGAAACCACAGTAAGGCGAAAATAGAACCGAACGCTGATGGAGAAAGCTCGACAAGACACACTTCTCTGTGCATGCAGTCTCCGTCCTTTCTGTATCCGGGGGTGCACATACAGTCGCACCAAAGAGAAGCGAACCTCAAAATTTACCGTCGGGCAAGAAAGTTGACAACATCAAGAAGGACCAGAGAACAGAAGGACGGGAAACCGTATGCATTAAGAAGTTTAGAAGTGATTGCGGACAAAGAAATGACAGTCGTCTTTGATCAGGTTCTATCGGAGACAATACGTTTTTTGCATGCTGCAAATAGAATTCTTCGTCGATTCGCCTGTGATAGACGCAGAACAACAAAGAAACGTCAATCCTTGACACTAGACAGGAAAGCCCTCAAGAAAGGCGCACACGGAAAAAAGAAGAAAAAAGCAAAACGGTTACCAAACGCCGTAGTCAAGGTGCTGGATTCTTTCTCTTTTGTTCGCAGCTCCCGTCCCCCAGGTATCGTCTTTTTCCCCACACTGGAAAAAAACTTCAGTAGACGGAAAAAGACGATTTTCGGAGCAAGCAGAAGTCCAAGTTCTTCATGTATTTTAGAAAGGAAAGACAAACGGGAAAGAGAAGAGATAACAGGACGCGAGGGCGACTTTTCCCCAGGGAATGCATGTGAGAATTCAAGTGTACAAACACACCAACTCTGTGTGCGGTTGCTCCTTGATACAGAACAGCGTTCGAGAAGTAGGTCACGGAAGAAACACGTATTTCTTGGTATTTCGAGGAGCGGTTCAGCAGCTGCCTTCGATGGCTACATGGGTTGGTGCCCTCGTGCAGAAGACGAAGAAGTCGATGGGG
>NW_027154686.1:0-464 GCF_002600585.1 Cystoisospora suis
CGCATATTGCGGCGCCGGTCCCGCGCTTGGTCGCGCCCTGGCCGGACCGCTCCGCTGGAAGTGGTTGGGGGTGGTACCACCACCCTGCCCTTCCGCTGGCTGGTCGGTCCGTCCCTGTTCCGCTGTCTGCTTGTTGTGTGTGCGCTTTCCTTCAGGCTTCTCCCTTTTCTGTTGTCCAAATCCTCCTCCTTCTCCGGTTTCTTCGTGTACTTCGCCTTCTTAACCGAAATCCTCCTCTTTCTCCTTGGAACGGAGAAAAACCGTGGTGTCTTCGCGATGAACGGGCGATCCCGTTCCGGTTCGCGCTCCCCAGCCCCGTCTCCCTCGCTTGCTGAGGTGAGTTTCGCCGTGTCTTCGTCTCCACTACTTCCTCTTCTTCGGTTTCCCTCTTCTTCTTCCTCTTTCTCTTCAGCTTCTTGATTGCTTTCTTCCACTGCTCTCTCCTCTTCTTCTTGAGATTCCCC
>NW_027154687.1:0-2236 GCF_002600585.1 Cystoisospora suis
TTCATTCCTGTATAAGATCATAGGAGAAAGTTTCGAGAATAGGGTTTAGACGATCAGCCACACTGAATATCGATGAGTATCTATCTATCTTATACAGGAATGAATTCCTGGCTCGTTCGTATTCAGTAACGCAGATGGCGTACGCACTGAACAAGCTTCGAGCCGCTTCGAGCCATGGGATAAAGACTGATGGCGATTCTTGAGCCCATGTGTGTTCTTCTCTGTCTGCATGTCGCATGTGCATCTCTGGGAGCCTCTGTGTATTTGCCGGGGCGGGAAGATCATATACTACCACGCTTCAGCTGCCGCAGACATGCTTCTGGTATGTCGTTGATCAATTACATGCCTAGGAGAGAATGAGAACATATCTCATACAGGGGACAACACGGCCCCCGCGGAATCAAAATCTCTCTTTCCTTTCTCTGTCTCTCTCTCTCGGATTCCTTTTGTCTCTTGTAGGATTTCTTCGTTTGTTCCTCTTTTCTGTCCTGTATATTCTTTTTCTTCTTCAGGATCATTTCCTTCAGTATGCTGATCTTCCCCAGCGACGTGCAGTTCCTCTTGCTTTAGCTCTACACTCTCCATCGCGAGCGAAGCCGGGAATTATCGACACGCTCTCTAAGCTCTCTCATGATGTCGATGCTGAAGTGGCTTTGAATGCGATCTTTGCTATGGGTATTGTTGGAGCTGGTGAGAGAGATATAGAAAGAAAAAGAGATAGCAAGACAGATGATGAGATGGTCACCGAGGGGACAACTCAACTTCACGTGATTTATTTCAGCATGGCGTGTTCATATCTACATGGGAGCTCTGATCTGAGATAAGAATAGACCTACGCACCAGATGCCAAATGTCTTTTCACGCGTACTTCTTCTATGAAAACCTGTATGGTTTGGGATGACGAAAAGATATCTTCCTGCACGGAAAAAGTTGCATGTAAACGGCCGGACATACCTATGGTTCTGGTAATTTGTCGTTCACTCAAGCTTCTCTATTCACGCGGTCATATGACGCCGCGTTTTGCGTTTCAGAGTTTTCTCGTCCCCAGAGTTCCTTTAGCGTCTTCTTCAGTGCGTACGTTTCCTCCTGGCAGATGCTATACTGAGCTTTAGATCGTCTGGGGGGGAAGCGGAGCACATAGATGCAGCCTCTCGTTGTCCTCTTCTCGATAGGAGTGCCTCATACCTTACCTGGCTGAATGGATTGGCGTAGGCGATTCTGTGGGGAGCGGTGTGGGGGATATGGAAAAATAGAGTATAGTGTTGATCGCGCATCCCGTGCTGTTTGTTCTGTTCCTTTCTCTGTGCTTTTCTATGAGGCCTCACCATTTCAAGAAAGGAAGTCTTTGGAGTCTGTCTGTGTTCTTGTATGGATCCTCCTAGGCACAAACAACGCGCGTATAGCTGCTCTCCTACGTTCTCTCGCATCGTACTATTGCAAAGACAGCAACGCTCTCTTTGTTGTAAGTTCTTCACCTTGCTTGGACACAATTAACTGTGGAAACAGACGAATCCGTAGGCCCCATATAGTGTATATATATACATGCGTATACCCGTATATGTCATATATATATATATATATATATATGAGGCGCAGATGTCCTTGTGACTGAGTAGGTTGCACGTCTCGCGGCGTCTTCGGTGACTCAGACGTAAGGTGTTACGTATATGTACGGCTATTCTTACCAGGGAGCGACGACTGGGGTTCTGTGTATGAGGCTGTATGGTGCAGCTATGGCTATATGACACTAGTACGTGAACGTCTAGGAGTAGTACAAGGGACACATATGCCAAGACTAGCCCTTTTCCATACACAAAACTTCGATGGTTAAAGTACCCACGCATGCGCATGTCGGTCACTTCACACTTCCTGCTGTGTGTTTTCTGCCTCATGGGGATTGAAAGAGGGGATGAAACGTTGTCTTTCTTTCCCTATATATCTTCAGAGGAAAGGAACAAGCAGCTACGAGGTCTTTGTGTTGATGTGTATGTTTGCAGATTCGTCTAGCCCAAGGCTTGCTGTACATGGGAAAGGGTCTTCTCACCATCAATCCTTTACACTCAGATCGGTTCCTTATCCATAACGTCACTCTCGGCTGTCTCTGCGTCATCCTTCATACGTGTCTTCACATGCGTCACACGATTCTCAGGTAAAATGACGGTCTATCGGCAATAGTCAGTCCTACGGCACACACCTATGTCCGGTGTGTAGTGAGTGATCTATCTATCTATCTATC
>NW_027154688.1:0-155 GCF_002600585.1 Cystoisospora suis
AAGGAGGAGTGAAGAAGAAGAGGAAGGCGAAGAAGGGGTGTGATGACGCACTTCTTCTTTATTCTCTCGTCGGCCTCTCTGGTGGAGGACTAGTAAGTCATCCGTTTCGTCTCTCGTCACATCCTGACCTCTTCCTTCTACCTCATCTTTATCAG
>NW_027154688.1:678-807 GCF_002600585.1 Cystoisospora suis
CTTCTTCTTTTCTTTCTCTTCATCCACCTTCGTCTTTCTTTTATCTTCACCCTGCACCTCACCCACATCTTTCGTTCTTTCTGTCTCTTCTATCTCATCTTTTCTGCCATCTTTTGCTTCACTTTCTTC
>NW_027154688.1:1280-1595 GCF_002600585.1 Cystoisospora suis
TTTCTCGTCTCCTCCTCCTCCTCTTCCTATTCCTCCTGTTCCTACAGATTCCTGTGGAGACCATGTTAAACAAGAGGCCTCAATGACCAGCTTTTCCCTTCGAGTCTGCTGATGGGTCGGCGTTGAAATATTGTATGTATGGTTACTATAACTACTACTACCTCCCTCATGATGAGAGCCTGCTGTCTCTCTTCCTCCACCTCCTGTCCCTCCTACAAAGCCTTGGGCTATGAGGGAAGCAGGGAGAAGAAGAGAGCTTCGATGGTGAGTCCCGCTATTCTCACCCCCATGACTGCTCTGACGTGTGTTCACCAT
>NW_027154688.1:1927-2295 GCF_002600585.1 Cystoisospora suis
GAAGAAAAAGAAGATAGAGAAGATAGTCTGTTATCGTCATGACGGCGAGGATCTTCTCTTTCTATAGAAGGTGAGAAGAATTCTCCTTCTTCTCCCGCCTCTTTGAAGTACATATCACATAGAGAGAAGGGAAGAGATCGAGAAGAAGGAAGAAGAAGATCATCGAGGTCTAAAGCATCCTTCTCAACCATCAGTGCTTGACGATAGAGAGATTCACACGTCATGACGTTGCTGTAATAGAGCTCTCTCTGTTCCTCGAGGTGTATAGGGCTAGGCGGACCAGGTGTAAGAAAGACGCTCGAAGCACTTTCTTCTCCATCGATGAAATTTTCTGCAATGATAGCATCTCCATCTTCTTCGCCTTTCTC
>NW_027154688.1:2665-19390 GCF_002600585.1 Cystoisospora suis
TACCAGGCAGACCTCCTTGCTGTTCACCGCTACTAGAATAGCTCTCTTCTTCTCTCCGACTACTTCGCCCCCCTGCGAGAAGATGACGGTCATCTGCAGAACCACCTTGAGTTCGTGATGTGACTCCTCCTTCTACACGACGAGAAGAAGATTTTGCCAAAGCAGAAGACGATGGCCGAGAGGAAGAAGAAGAACGTTTGACCTCGACGCTTGCTAGTCGACGGTTGACCCCAGTGGGGCTTCGAGATAATTGGAGAGCTCCTGTCGCTAATGAGTGGGGTGTACGTACAGCTGGGAAGGCAGGAGGGGGAATTCGCTCGAATAGAATACCGTTCAAAAAGAGATGCTGTACATGGGAGGAAGCAAACACCACATACCGGAATTCAAAAGACACAAAAGCACACAGGAAGATGGCTAGACAGAGAGAGAAATAGACAAAACAGTTAGACAGATAGGTAGATAGATTATCGCACAGACAGGTGGATAGATAGATAGATAGACAGGTTTGCAAAGAACGATACTATACTCGGGGCACATCAAAGTACTGTCCATCACAACGACGACTGTTTGAAAGTCAAGCGAATAACCGCGTACGTATCGATCGACCTGTACGAAGACACTCGACAACGCACACGCACCACCTGGCAACGCTTGTCTAGTCGCATATATACATATACATATAGATATACGTACAACTGTACATCTGATAAGAAGGCATTAAAAAGGCACACCCCTCTCACCACGGTACCTCCCCACCTTCACAAATGATTCTTTCTTTCTTTCTTTCTGTTTCCTTTCTTCATAAACTCCTTCTTTCTTTTCTTCTCTCCCTCTCACTGTATTCCAAGTAAGAGACAGCCTTTCTACTTGACGTCATGAGACGCATGACACTCGAACTGACTTACTTTGATAGCGGAGATTGGATCCGCGATGAAGTATTGTAAAGGATCAAAGAAACGATTAAGATCGAGAGTATCTCGTCTATAAGCCGTTGTCCCACTCTTCGTACAAAGCTTCTGTTGAAGGAGTTTTCGATGTATCTGAGATGTATGATTTAAGCAATAGGCCCTATGCAAAGCATTAGAGGAGCCTGATGTATGGTGGTGGTGATGATACGTCTCGAAGGAGCTGCTGGCTCGCCGCTGAGATTCCAGGCGACATCCAACTTGCCGTGCACATGATACATGAAAGCTGAAGATAAAAAGCAACACACAGAAATACACATGGGAAGGGGAAACTACTTTGCTTTTTCCCAAGTGGAAGAAAGAAGGCATGAAAGTTGAGTTCAATCTTCTTCTTTAGAACGAGGAAAAGAGAGACGAGAGACAGAGCGAGAGAGAGAGAGACGGAGAGAGAGACTTATTCGATTTGAAAGAAGAGAAGAAAGAGAGACTGATTGGAGGAGGTAAATACGGGTGGCTATGAGCTTCATTTGCTCGAGGTACGAGAAGAGGCCGGTCATGCGGAAGTTAAGAGAAGGGGGAAAGAAGAAGAGAATGAATGTGTTAATGCAGGATTTCATGGAGACACAAGTATGGAGATACAGGTCCAATGAGCTCACACAATGAAAGGCCCAGGAGTAAACCCAAAAGAGAGAGATTTCACCTATCTCACAGGGGAACAATTCTAGTTCTTTTTCTTCACGCTGTTGCTTTTGCTTGTATAGACGCGTGCTTGTCGTCTGTCTCATCAATCGGAGCTGATGGTAAGGGCAAGAAAAAAGATTAAGGGAAGAGAAAGGACACCTATACTTCCTGGAAAAGTAGAAGAAAAGATCGCGAAGGAATAGGGGGGTGACAATGAAGAAGATGAAGGTAGAGATAGTGATAGTTATACGTCAACAGAAACAACATATACTTCTAGATAGATAAATACACAGCATATATGTAGACTGAGTGTGTGAGAGTAGAAGTGAGAGATTATTCCTCGTCTTTGAAGACATGACGGAAGAAAGAAAGTTCTCCAGGAAGAAAGAAGAGACAGAGACACATACCTACATGCAGAATGCATAATACGAAGACGTACCTGGCTGAGCACCGGGCTCCAACATAACAGCAGGAAATGGTTGCCCCTTGCTGTATGTACACCACAGAGGACAGGCGATCAACGAAATGAGGAAGCATGCTCGGTATCGGTGTGTTTGATAGCAGCAGGATGGAACAACTAGCACACCCGCAGCTAACAGAGACAAGAAGGTTAGGCATATAGAAACGACTGATGGATAAGACAGAAGAAGTAAAAGAAGCGCTCTCATATACAGCAAGCAATAGATCTTTGAGATAGCGATCAAAGCAGCAGAAACTCAGGTGGAATCTATGACTTGAATGTCAACTCACCTTGGACGCATGATGTCTATCCCTTCCATTCTATCTACGGGGTGTCCATCTATGTAGCCGCCTACGTATCTATCTCTATCTATCACATACAAGCACGACACATCTCTTATACCTATGCATGTATCTCTATATACAAAAGTGCTGCCGAAGTGTTGGTAAGAGTTCCTTTCTGGATCTTTCTCCACTACTGATATCTCTCTTTTTCTTTGCAACAGAGACACCCTCTCTCCCTCTCTATTCATTCACATCGTCTTCTTCTCCTTCTCACCTGTAAACCGCAATAGCAGCAGGGCTTCTCGAAAGCTGATCGAGGAATGCTTCGTATGTTCTCCGTGGCTGTAGAGGCAAGACGACTAGGGACAAGCCATTCCGCACATAACCAATGGACCCATTGCTCCTCTTGCTCTGGATGTCCCCCCCCTCCCTTCACTCCCCCCGCTCTTGTTTCCTTTCCACCAGCAGTCCCTCCGCCTCCTCCTCCTCTTCCGCTACTCGAATTAGCATTTGTATAAACAGAGACAATGATATCAGCTGGATGGTGCTGCTGTATGGATGGCGACGTTCCCCCAGTAGAGCTTGAGACACGAGAAGTCGAAGAGGAAGAAGAAGAATTCCTGAAAAGAAGGTAGCAGATGCCCCAAAATGACAGCGAATCGATGGATGAAGAAAGAGGTGAACGACGGTAGAACACAACGACTGGCTTCTAAAGAAGAAGGACGTATACACATACATACACACATAGATGTGGATATGTATATACGCATGTCTGTTTCTCTCTCTCTAAATACATACATACAGATGGGCTGAGGTTTCTGTATACATACATATACATATCTCTCGTAGGCTCGTACGCATCTATACGAGTAGGTCGGTCCCCGTCCCTTGTCCCCCTTGTTGCGTATGACGATAAGGGGGGAGCTTCAAGTCATGCTTTAGGGTGTAAGTGCTGTGACGTGTCGGTGTGAAGGTAACTGACAAAGAGGATAGGAAAGAGAGAGAGTTCCTTACATGGGTTTCTTGACGATAGCATTTTCTTCAAGAATTCTTCGGACAAGCAGACCATCACCACGCGAGCAGAGAATACACCTCGTAGATCTGAACTGTGTGGTGCCTTTGAGAACTGCTTCACAGCGAACACATGTCCATTCCTCTTCTTCTTCCTCCTCTTCCTCTTGTTCATCTTCCTCTTCATCTTCTTCCTCTACCTCTTCTCCCCCTCTGCTTTTCCCTCCTTCAGAAACCGTCTCTATATCACTCGTTGTACAGCAACTACTTCTCCGTCTCAATGACGTTTTCTTCTTCTTTTCTTCTTCTTCTTCTTCTTCTATTTCTTCTTTATCCTCTTCATCAAGGACCATCTTCTTCTTGATATTCTTCTTTCTATCTCCTCCTCCTTCTATTCCTTCTCCTCCTCCTCTCGTTGTCTTTCCAGGCAACAGACTCTGAGGATCTTCGCCATGATCTTCTTCATCTCCCCCTTTGTCACGAGCACCCGTCTCTTGAAGCTCTTCCTGCTTCATCGTCATCTTCTTAAGACTTCCTCCTAGACCTTTCCCCTTCGTATGATTACTCGCTGTCCCATCCGTCTTCTCTCCGGTCATCGTATCGGAATCGTCGACAGAGCCTGAAAGATCTTCTCCCCCTCTGTCTGGTGTATGACTCTGATGGCTGTAGGCAGCTCGGCGCCTACGTAGGAGGAGTCGGCTAGCGCGAGAACTTCGATCTTCACGGCCTTTCTTCCCATCACTCGAGAAATATTTGAATCCTCGAGTATTCACTGCTGCAAAGGAAGGAGGAGCGTCTCGACCGGTCTGATTCCAGCAAGCTTCACAGACTCTTACATTGCAATACTTACAGGTAAGAAGAGGAATGGGAGTGATATGATTGACAAGGGGAGGATGCGAATGAAGAGGGGCAGCAGAGGTGGTCTTGTGGCGTGACGATTTCGAGGTCTTTCTTGTACAAGAAGAAAAAGAAGAAGGTCGATGACGTGACGAGCGGAGAGGTAATAAAGAAGACGAGAGGAAGTTAAACGCATTTCCTTGACTACTACTACTACTATGACGTGGGGTGCGAGAGGGAGAAGAAGAACCGTCTTCTTCTTCATCATCATCATCATCTTCTATTTCTTCTACATCTTCGTCTTCTTCGTCCCTCTCACCTCTATCTCTTCCTCGCCTTGAAGACACACTCTCTCGATCTTCGTCCTGCCCTTGGTTTCTCTTAACAAGGGAAGAAGAAGACAAGCGCTTCTTCCTCTTAGTCTTTCGAGGATTCACGGAGGTCTTTTTCTTCCCAAGAGACCCACATAAACAACACACTAGAACTTCACATCTTCCCATCTTCGCATCTTCCGGAATTCTATTGAAATCACGAACACACTCAGGGAAAGATAAAGATAAAGGAAGAGAAGAAGAAGAAGATAGACTCCCTGTCTTCTTCGTACTCGTCGCAGTCACAGGAGGGGGAGAAGTAGAAGAAGCTTCTTTATTTGTGCGACTATTGCACGGTGGAAGTTCTCGAGTTTGTTCATCTTCTTCATTTCTTTTCACAGTTATCTTTCTTCCTTCTTCTTCTTCTTTTTCTTTAACAAGCTCTCTCGTTGAACTCGCAACTTCAACCTTCTTCGCCTCGTCACCTCTTCTATTCTCTTCTTCTCCTGCCTTCGAATGAGAAAGAGCATGGATGCTTTTATCCTTTATGGAACAGTGTGTTTCTCTTCTACTTCTTGAAGAGAGTGTTGATGAGAGTTGCAGAATTTCACGATAGTAATAAGGCGTCTTGTGCCTTAGGTAATAGTCGAGCTCAGCATCATAGGCCAAACGGCGTACAGCAAGAACAAGAGACCGAAGACTTCCCTCTTCTTGTTCTTCTCTTCTGCCTGTCATATGTGCCATCATACATCCTTTCTCTTCAAGCTTGCCTACACCTTCAATTCTACACCCTCGCTTTTCTATAGAGCGACGAGAATGTGCTATCATACCTAATGAGACGGATGGAGAAGAAGGACCCCTCAGACTTCCAAGCTTTCTCTCTTGTTTCTCTTTAACATCGAGCAGCTTGATTCCTTCCCTCGTCTTATATGGAGCCCTACTATTATCATCTTCTTCTATCGCACGCTTATCTATCTTCTCTTCATTCAGATTGAATTCTCCCTTGCATGACTTTCCTATCTCTTTCTCTTCTCTCATCTCAACCTCTTCTATGTCAGGCAAATGACTATCTTCCTTTCTAGTCTTTCCATCCTTCCCAGTCTGTCTGTCGTTTTCGTCAGATGAAGATCTCCTCTGATTCTCTTCATCGTCCACATCAGTCTCTCTTCTATCGTCATGATAACGATGATGGGAACCGCTCTTCTTTCTCTTTCTTCTCAAAGCCTCTTGAACGTCTCCTTCTTCTTCATCTTCAACAGCATCAACCTTTCTTAGTCTTCTTCTTACGTCCTCTCTCATCTCACATTCTCTCCTATTTCCCTTCACCGATTGTGAAGAAGAGGAGGAAAGAGTCATTGCTGTCTTCTTGGGCTTATGTGGACTTACCATCATATGAATCGCTCCGGCTCCTCGAACAATGAAGAAGAGAAGAAGTTCCTCGAGAGCTTCAAGAAGTCGAACTTCCGAATGAAGACCCTGACGTGCTAGGAATCGATCGTAGGTATCCACCTGTAAGATCTGGGAGGCTTTCGTCCCCGCAAAAGCACAGTTGAAGAGCTTCTCACTTCCGATATCTGATGGGATCCCGAGATCTGTTAAAGAGTTCATTCTTATACTACTCAGTGGAGATAGAAAGAAAGCTTTCTCTCGATCTATCATAGCTTGAATGGCATCACTTCTCCTGCCACTGCCTTTGGCGAGAGTCTTGTTGTCCTGAGAGGCCGAGATGGCCCCAGAAGAAAGATGATGAGGAGGCAAAGATGTTGCCGATGATAGCTGTAGAGCTCTAGAGTCACCCGTACTTTTTTGAGGAGGAGGCGACTTCACAGCGACGAAAGTCTTATGATCTGCAACACGAGTGCGCCTGTTCAGACAAGACAGACCCACAGAAGAACTGTCTCTCTGTGACGATGATGACGATGATGAGGAGGAAGAAGAGGAAGAAGGCTCTTTCAGTCCTCCTTCTGTGGTCTCCAAGGCTCCTCCTGCTGTTGCTGTGGTGAGGGTTGGATGATTCCTGTCCGTCATAGTTCCTGTCGTAGGGGTCGTATCTTCGTTTCTATTACTGTCGCTAGAGATATGACCATTGACAGTCTCCCCTATCTTGCTGTTTGATGTCCTGGGTGTCTTTTGACATACAATAGGAGCATGAAAAGTTACAGTCGCACTAGAAGTCTTCGTGGCTGTATCAGGAGGAGACATGACAGCATGAGTGTTTCTATCAGCTTGGGAGGAAGAAAACTTCAGACCTTCTCCTCCTCCTCCTGCCTCCTTGCATGAAGAAAGTTGATCATTATGTCCTGTCTCATGACTCCTACTTCTACTACTTCTCCTACTACCACTCATTCTTCCCTCTTCTTCTTCTTCCTGTTGTGGTTGTTGTCCTCCTTCCATCACCACAGAAGGAGGGAGAGGTCCACTTGCCTCTCGAGAAGAGAATGAGGGGTGACCCGACGTCGGATTCGTCGTTCCTGCATTTATCTTTTGTGCGTGATCTGCCACCACGATAGGATGCGAATAGGCATGAGCACCGCCACCTGCGCCGCCAGCAGTCGTCGTAGTAGTAGTCATCGTAGCCGCCCTATCTGCTCCTGTCAACACGACGGGATTCGAATAGCCACGAGCAGTAGTCGTAGTGGTCGTCACCCTATCTCCTCCTGCTCCTGTTGTTGCTTTATGACTTTCTCTCTTTTCGCCTTGCCCCCCTTCAGCTCCTATGGTCATCCTCCTCCCACCTTCACTTCCAGCGATAGCATGCCATCCCTGCCCTCTTTCTATGAAACGACTTCGAACTCCAGCAGGAGGACTTGTATGGCGCTGCTGATGTGAAGGATAGTGATAATGATACTGTCTAAAAGAGGAAGTAGCTACAGTTGAAGATGGCGACGAAGAAGAAGATGCAGATGAGGAGCTTGTCGGTGATAGCGATAAAGAAAAAGACGAAGAAAAGAAACTACTACTACTACTGCTCCTAGGGTTACTTTCTGTCATAGTCATTCTCATAGAACTTCCTTTACTGTTGAATTCTGATGGTGAAGATGGAAGGAAAGGACTTCTTATCATCATCGCCCCCCCCATCATAGAAGAAGGAGAGGAAGACAGAGACGGGGGGATCGGTGTGGTCATCATCGATCCAAATAGAAGGCCGATAAGATAATAATCGTCTCCAAAGAACATCTTTTGCTGTTGTATGACACGTGCATGAAATTGGAGAAGTTCATATTGATACTGACGTAAGAAGGAAAGATTCTTATGGCTTGCTGCTCCTAAGAAGGAATCCATCACATTCCCTCCTTCTCCTGTTGGACCTGTTCCTATCATCTTCTTACTCACCAATTCACTCCCCGGTGACCCTTTCCCAAACTCGTGCCCCTGATGGTGCTCTCCTCCTGCACCTCCTCCTGTCATATATAGAGGAGAAGAAGAAGACGTACTATGACTACTACTACTACTATTACTATAGAGACTTGGGTACTGCAGATAGAAGAAAGAGGCTGTGGTGGAGATGGCATGCTCATCAAACATGCCTGGGTTGATCATGAGAGATAAGGGGGCTCCTCCGCCTGCTGCTTGCCTTGTTCCATCTGAAGCCGAGGAAGGATGGTGATGATGTGGACTGTTGCTGGTGCTGTAGTTCGAGAAGAGATTCCACATCATCATGGCTGCGGTGGATGTGGCCGTTGAGAAGATCGTGGATGATCGTTCCTCTCCTTCAACTGCCACTTTGGGTAGAAACCGACCTCCTGGTCCTCTTGATGGCAAGCTCATCGAAGAACTCACATGATGACCGCTGCTACTACTGCTGCTGCTGCTACCGCCCACACGTAATCTTCTTCTTACATGACTTCCTCCTATACTTGCGCTTCCTTTTCCCCCTCCTCGTCGTCCTATAGACGGAGAAACAGGTTTCATAGGATTCTGACTATTATGGTGAGAAGAAGAGAAAGAATAAGAAGAGGAAGAGGCGTCAAGGTGGCCACGGGGGTGGTGGTGATCTCCTTGATGATCGTTTCGGCTAGAGAACGACGAAGGAGGAGAGCTTTTATACGCCGGGACAGATGAAGATGAAGAATACTTCGTATGGGAGGAAGAAGAAGTGCTCGGATGATGTAAAACACCTTGAGATCTATTATGTAGGGGAGGTCTCCCTCGTCTCTTGAATGGACGTCCAGCAACCGGTAAGCCTCCTGCTGTTGGTGATGAAGAAGAAGAAGAGGTGGGAAGAGGAACTTGTTGAGCTTTCGCCTGAAAGGAAGTGGGGTGTATGGAAAGAAGACTTGCTGAAGTATTACTATCTCTCATAGGAGACGGAGAAGGAGAAGGCGAGATTTCCTTAGGAGAGATGACCACCTCTATATCTCTCTGACCCCCCAAGGCATAGAGCTTTGAAGGAGAAGGAGGAGGAGGAGGTGGTAGAGGAAGAGAGCTTCTTGCAGGACGAGATGCAGACGAACCCTGGTGATCAGATGGTAAGGACGAAGAACAAATCGCTGCTGAATCTTCTTCTTCATCTAATCCATCCTGCTTAATTCCCTGTCGTTTCCCTTGAGGAGATAAGGAAGAAGAAGAAGAAGCTGCAGAGGTCCCCGACGAAGAAGCCGATTGAAGATAAGAACAAGGAAGAGGGGAGGGAGAGCTCCTTGTCATAGCATGGGTTTTCTCTGTGGTGGTGGTAGCCATGACCGTATGGTGACTGAGAGAAGAAGAAGGAGAGTTCTGAGCTGCTGTATCTTGTTGGATGCATCCTGGAGATGATACAAGACATTCATTCCGCGAGACTTTGATAGGCACAGGGTGATGTGGACTCCTACCACTAAAGATGCTACTACTACTATTATGACTATGAACAGTCTTCTTCACTATATCATGGGTTTCTTTCCTTTGAGGTGAAGAAGGAGTCATTGCTTTCATGGCTACATCATCTTCTGATGATGCTCTTAACTTCTTACTGCTACTCTTATCGGAATCCGTTTTATCGCTCTCTCTTCCTTTACTCTGCAGACTTGGACGGCTTTCTTTCTTTGAAGGAGATTCGCAACCCTCAGAACGTGCACCTGTTCCTCCTCTATGTATGGTAGGAGAGGGAGAAGATGCCGAAGAAGGACAAGACAGATTCTCATGATGACTGCGAGTAAGACCACCACGAGAAGGAGAAGATACAGAGGAATCTAAAGGAACGGTAAGCGTTCTTTTATCTTGATTTTCTTCTCCTTTCTTTCCAGAAGACGTCCTCCTCACAGAGGCGAGAGGCGAAGGTGACGTCTCCGTCATTATGACATCCTTTTCTTCTTCTTGAGATTTCTTACGTCCTGTCTGTTTGTCTGACCGAGGAGAGGAGGACGTGTTTGCTGACGGAGATGACGGAGGAGAACCCCTCGACTTTTTTCGAGGTGTAGACAAGGGATGAATGAGACGTTGGAAAGCTTTCTGCCCTGGTCCTTCTGATAGGGATGACGGTGATAAAGGCGGGGAGATCAAGGGACAAGATAAAGAAGAAGAAAAAGACGAAGGAGACAGCTGCTGTTGTGAATGCCTACCTCGTGATATGACTTTAGAAGGAGAGATGGTCTTTTGCTCTTCGCTTGATGTCTTATGATGCGGAGGGGAACTATGCTGATGATCTGCAATAGATTTCATTCCTCCTTTCCTTCCATCTTTCATCGTCTTCTCTGAGTTGTGTCTTCGACTACTACCTGGGGCATAAGTCGACATCTCTTGTTCGCCTTCTTCCTCCTCTTCTAGCTCAACCACTACATCTTCCTCCTCCTCGCCGTCTTCTTTTCCTTCTTCTTCTCCTGCTGCTGCTGAGGGCTCTTGAGTAGGTACAAGTCTCCCCCCTATGTCCGTCTTAACCTGAGGTTGAGGAGATGATGGTATTGAAGATGAGGAAAGAAGGACTTCCACCTCATCTTCAACCTCCCCTGTTGATCTTCTCTGTGGCATCTCCTCATGAGGATGAAGGACGTTCACATCCGATGAAGAATCTCTCATCGTCTTCTGTCTTTCTTCTTCGCTTCTTACGACCTGTTGTTGTTGTTGTTCTTCCTTAACCGTTGTCGATTCCCCGTTAATAGTTCCTTTTGAAGAAGAAGACCCTCCGACCTTCTTCTGATTAGACAGGCCTTGACGAATACCATTCATAGAAGGCGAAGATAACATGTTACCTCCCTGTAAACAACTGAAAGGCTTTTCTTCTTCTTCTTCCGTCTTTGATGGAGATCTCTCTCCATGATCATCGGTATGACCACGCGAGGCAGACAAGGTGCAAAGAGACGGGGAGACGGCATGAGGAAGCTGAAGAGGAGAAGGAGGAGAAGGCGTTTTTGTGTTATATGGTTCCCCTTTCAACGAGGTGTCTTCTTGTGGTTGTCCTTCTTCCTTCATCTGACTCTCCATTCTCTTGGTCATGCGCTTATCATCTTCCTCTATCTCTACTCTGTCGTTTTCACTCTGTGACAAAGGGCGAATCTGTGAATGTCCTGGATAGCAAGAATGATGAGCGGGAGAAAGAGAAGGGGTTGACGTAGCAGAGATCATATCGTCACAAGAAGAGGATGAAGAAGAAGAGTCTCTTATCTTGTGTTTATCTTGTTCTTCACTTGGCATTGTTAAGAGATCTTCATAAGAGAGTTGTGGGGTGGCCTTCTCATCTCTCTTCTGCTTATTGTTGAAAGCATCCTCTCCCAGCTTTTTCTTGTCTGTCTCGACAGGCACTTCAATAGAAATCTCTTCTTCTTCATTCTTCATGACTTCTTCTCGAGGTCTCTCCTTCTCTTCTCGTCGTTTCTCCTCCTCTTCTTTCTCTTCTTCTCCCTTGTCCTTTCTCTGTTGGTGCAAAGATGCATTCTTTCGACCTCCTCCTCCTTCGCGGCGAACGGCCTCGCCCTCTTCGTCCGAATCCGTACTATCAGCTATAATAAGACGCTTGCGATGTCTTGCTTTCTTTGAGAGAAATTGAGATTCGAGAAGAAGGTCTTCTTCATCTTCCTCTTCCTCATTACTAGTGTCATCATCCTCGTCATTCTCTTCCACCATGTCTGTCACCCTCTTTTTCTTTCTCTCTTTTTCTTCCTTCGCCTCTCCCTCCTTCTCCTCTTGTTCTCCTTCACTTCTCTTTGGTTTCTGTATCTTCATCTTCTTCGATCGACTAGAACTCGAGGTCCTCTTCTCACAGCTCTCCCGTCTCTTACCCCCGTCCCCCTCCTTCTTCTGTTTTCGAGAACTCTCCAGATTACTATCGTCTTCTTCTCTTTCTTCTACTGCTGCAACCTTCTCTTCCTCTTCTTTTTCTTCTTTCATATCTTTCTTCTTCTCTCCCCCGCTCGCTCCTCCTACAGAGCACCCAGCCACCCCGCCGCTTCCTAAGGAGCTCCATGTAGCTAGTAAAGACGGTGGAGCTATAGGCGGAGGAGGTATGACAGGTGGTAGAGGAGTCGTGGGAAGTTGGGAGTCGCCAGAAGAAGTGAAGTGAGAAGGAAGATGAAACGATGAAGAGGGAGAAAGAGGAGAAGATGGCAAAGACGAAGAGAAGAAATCGACGTCAGAATTCGAAGGAGGAAGATTAAAGAGAGGAGACGGGTGAGGATAAGGTGGTAATGAGAATTCAGAACAACTTAACAGATCTGAAAAGAGACTACAGACACCATCATAATTTGAAAAGAGATAAGAGAACACTCCCCCGCCTCCTCCTCCTCCGCCTGAGCTTGGAAAGCGTCCAGCTGTACTATTGCTACTTGTCCCTCCTCCCTTAAGAAGCAAGTCGCCTAACGAATCGACCGGTGTATCTTCCATACGTCTCTTCACTGCCTCGCGTTCTCGATTTGCCTGGAATTTTCTTAAGATCTACAAGAAACGAAGACCAGGAAAAGGAAAAGAAACAGACACAAGACAAACAACGTACATAACCACCGACACAAGGAAGGACGAGAAATCGCACGGTTGACTGACCCTTTGTGAGAACTATAAAGCCACACGAACTGAACGGATTCATGTCCGAATATACGACGAACCCGAAACAAACTCGTCTATCTATCTAATTACCTCTAACCCATCTATCTTGAATCCATATTGAATCTATCTATCTCTCTTTGATCTATGTATCTATATATCTTGAAACGAGCTCTCCACTTGTGTGGCTCTGGTCCTGATGAGAAAAGCATCCTTTCCTTGTTAGGGCGAAAACGTCTGGTCCCGCCTCGCCATCCTCTGTTTATCGACACAACTGGCCTACAGCTACGAGAGAGTTTCTCTCTCTTGCTTTCTCTCTCTTCAGCCTTTGACGAAAAAAGACATGGAGAGAGAGAAGTGGTTTGAAAAGAGAAGAGATGCTCGGTTACAAGCAATCACCCCTCAGCCTCTTCTATCTTTGAAATGAAGCCTCCTCGTCATATGTGTCATTCCACAGAGGAGTCCTTCAGCATTAGCTAGATAGACTAACTAACACCCTACCATCTATAGCGTTCCCACACTCATCACACACTACCATCATACGCCTGTGCCAATCCTTCTCTCCCTCCCAACATGATTCTTATCGTTCTACCTGGTCATCCATGTCTCTCTATGTCTATCTGACTCTCCCTCTCTCTTCTTCCCTTGCTTTTCCTCTTGGAGAAGCGACCCGCCTACTGTCACGAGCAGAGCAACTTGTCTTTATCTTACCAAGGTGGGAGCCTTATTCTTTGCATGCTGACTACAGAAGACAAGAGGACGACCAGAGTCCCAGTCTAGCATACACCCCGGCGTAGCTGTCGCGCAGCTAACGTGATAAGATCGAGTGCAATTTGAATGGCCGCAACGAGCTGGCGCAGGGCCTTGGTGGTGACAGACGATACAGCGCAATCGACTTCGCGAGTCGTCAAGCTCATAGGAGACGCGATGGGTTATGAGAGCATTCAAGCTTAGGGCGCATCGGATATGTGTCCACACCCCTTTCTGAGCCAAGGAAGGAAGAACAACACAGAAGGAGCAGAAGGAGACATATGAGAAGATAAGAGGGGTGTTTAAGAGGGACGAAAAGACGATAGAAAAGATGAGCATGCTGAAAGAGGAATGGGAAACAAAGAGATGACAAGTTAGATGAAGAATGACTATATGTAGAGTGGATGAATACGAATGGATGGAAATATGTGAAAAGAGATGAAAGAAGAGAAGAAAGGCTCAAAGATACAAAGAGAAGGAAGGAAAGAGAGAAAGATTGAGAAAGAACACGAAGAATAGGGGGGGACATTCGGAGAGCAGAACAAGGAGTGAAAATGAAGGAGATGAAAGACAAGAGAGATGAGAGAAGGAGGGGGGAGGTAAGAGCTGTCGGTTGACGTCGGTGGATAGGAAAAGAATCACGAGACGAAAGGAAGAGAGAGGAAAAGGAAAGAAGAACAAGAAAAGAAGAACTAAAAATCTAGTCATGTGTGGCAATGGCTAGCTGTCATGTCTACTACTATCTTCTCAAGGCTTTTACATCGCATCCTTTTTCCTTCTCAAATACGTAACCCTCTCAGATATACACTCGCGTCTATCTATATCTATCTATTTTTAATCAACCTATCTGTGGCCTCTACATCTGTCTTTGATTCATCTCTCTGTAATCTATCTATCTGTCTATCTCTAGATAGATAGTGCTCGCTGCGATGAAGATTTGGACAGAGATGTGTGTTGTGAAAGACAACGAGCACAGTGAAGGGGGTATCACTGTCGTATATGATGAGGTAAGGCCGTATGACTTACCTCACATGGACTTACATAGAGAGAGAAGGAAACACAAAGAGGAGGGACCTGACGCAGTCTTCAGTAACCTCTTCGAGGAGACAGGAAAATACATGGACACCCTTGCATGCATACACGTATACACATACATATATGCATATACATTCAATACATATATATATGTAGCAGGTCTATATGTGAGTCATCCGCTCTGTCTGGACGTGGAAGAATGAATGGTGATGGAGAGAACGTGAAGAGAAGGAGAAGAGAGATTGAAGAGAAGACGCGGTAACAAGAAGAGGTCTTGAGATTTTCTTACCTTTTCCGTTTTTCTTGCAGGACCTCCACCACGACAGAAGGCGTCATAGCCACATAGAGCACATACAGGAATTCTTAAGACTACACTTAAGCCTGGAATAGGAAAGACACGTACAACACATCTCTTTCTTGGATCTTTACTGTAATAGTTTTTACTGGCTAAGAAGTTTGACTGGCTGTTCGTTAAGAGATCTCCTATTAAGAATCTCCCTCCTGTTGAAGACGATGATGATGGAGGTGCGGAGCCAGTTCTTCCTTCTCCTCCTGCTCCCCTTTCTGTGAAAGACGAAGAAGAGAATCGATTTCTTTCTATCTCGTCTCTCCGGTCAGGAGACATTCCCATCACGCCTGGATTCTGATGTGGATAGGTCGATTTACTACTATAGCCCTTCCCCAGACCACCCCCTCCTCCTCCTCCTAAGGTTCTCACACCACTCCCACTACCACCTCGGCTGCTACCACTGTGGCTCTTAGGACTTGTCGTACGACTCCTATAATGATGATGAGGATCATGACGGCGATCTCCTTCTCCGAGTCTTTCTCCTGCTCCTTCTCGATCTGTTCTCAAGAAGGAAGCATTTGATATCGATTGAGAAAAAAAGACACATGAAGATGACTCGCCTCCTCCAGGTGGGAGAGGAGGAGGGGGACCTTCATCACCAGAAGAATCTGAGAATGTATATGGTTTTCTCCGAATATAAGCCGATGGATTGGGATAATTGAAGATATTTTCATCTTCTTCATAAGCTCTTTTCGAGTGTGGAAGAGGGAGACAACGTGGATGAAGGTTATGCTTGTTCACACCTCCTTCACCTCCATCTCCCCTAGAATCTCCACTCCCGCAACCTTTCTTCGGGATCATCTTCATCGAAGTTGTCGACCAACTGTCTCCTTCTCCGTTGCTTTTTTCGAGTAGGGCTCTTGACTTCATTGAATCTTGTCTATCTCCTGAAGGGGGCGAAGAGGATAGGCCTTGGTGATTTACGCGTCTCTCTCCGGATACGATACTGTTCTGACCGTCTCCATAGCTATTATGTTGACGAGTGGTAGAAGAAGAAGGAGGAGGATAAGCGGATGACGATGCCATCATCTCGGGTCTGTATGTGATAGAAGATGTTGCAGAAAAGTTCATCATCTGTTTTCCCTCATGGAGTTCTTTCTCATACGCATTCGTCTTTCTTCCATAGTATCCTTCATTCTCATACATTCCTCCCGTTCCTATAGATTCGTTCTTATGATGAGCCGAATACATACTCTGACTACTAAACACGTTCGTAGATGAAGACGCCGAGCCTTCTCCTCCACCTCCTCCTCTATAGGAAGAATGCATCATATGGTTCGTGTAGGCATCCTGATCTTGGGCCTTGATACGAGAAGGATGACCGAGGTTGTATTGATTTCTATCACCGGGAAGCAGATGTTTCATATCTTTCCTTCCTTCTCCTGCTATTCCTCCTAGTCCAGAGGGAAGTACATCTTCAACATCTATCGCATAAGAAGTTGAATAGCACTTTTTCTCGGAGGAATGAGTTCCATGCAAATCTGAGCCTTGACTCGAAGATGTATGGGATGCCGTGATGATCGTTACATCATCATCCTCGTCATCTTCTTCTTCTTGTTGCTCGCCTCCTTCCTGTCTGTATTGGCTACGCCCACTCCCTCGCTTACGTCCGTCACGGTGGATTCCATGCTCCGCTTCTCCTCCTCCGCGTCCCTTGCCTCCTCTCTCTTCATCTCCACCGTCTAAGAAGGGGGTAGAAGACACATCGAGGTGCTTGGTAGAGATGCTGTCGCCATGGAGCTTTGAAGAACGATAGGACGACTGCTGGGGATTCTCACTCTTCTCTCCAGGATACCAAGGAAGACCATCTCCTCCTTCTTCTTTGAAGATAGAAGTACTACTCATTGTTTGAGAATTCATGAGGCTATGACTAGGAGGATACTTGCGATGGGTCTGTCCATGCATAGTAGTAGAAGAAGAAAAGTATGGAGGAGGAGGAGCATCAATCACACGTACAGGTGGATAGAATAAGAGATCTTGGACTTGGGAAGCTTCAAGGAGGGGTAAGGAAGTCCCCCCTCCACCTCCTGGTGAATGAGAATCTAGAGCAGAAGAAGAGGAGCTCGGATTTCCGCTCCCACTCGATGGTTGATTATGCGTATTCATTCCTGCTTTTCTTCTATCTTTACTGCCTTTCGAATGCCCTCCCCCCCCC
>NW_027154689.1:0-546 GCF_002600585.1 Cystoisospora suis
AAGTTAAAAGGGGACGCCAGGAACCTATTGGGAGCACCCCAGGGGCCTGGAATCGTGTTTCGTGTAGGGGAAACCCATGACCCCGTTTTCGTGATCTAGTATAGAAGGCGTGATGTTCACGGCGGCTTTGCGCGGCACCCAGGCCCCGCACCGCCTTGAAAATAGTTTAGCTGGGTAGAGGAGAAGAAGAGGTATCCAGAGATACCCGGATTGTAGCCGTAGGAGCAAATTTAGGAAAAACTATATTTTACACCGAAAGAGCTGCGGAACGGCGCAGGTGCCGTCTATAGTGGAGCGCAAAGTTGGTCGATCTCAGCGGCCAGGCCATGTAGAGCCATAATTCGAGGTGCCTTAGGCACCTTTCACGATTATGGGCGTTATTATAACCCCGCATTGGGGTGGCAACACCTTTTTCTGGAAGTTCGCAGCGACCGGACTTCCCGACTCACCCGCGCGGCCACGCCAAGCAGCAAAGCAACCGCCTAGCGTACACACAGGACCAGTAGGGCTCCTAGGGGAGCCTAATAGGCGGTATAAGAATAGAAA
>NW_027154689.1:1141-1366 GCF_002600585.1 Cystoisospora suis
CCACAATCTGCGTCCGACGCAGAAGCTAAACGAAATCCCCGCGGGCTGGGGCCGTCGAGCTAGGCCAAGCGGTCCGTGATGTGCTGTGTGCAAGGGAGAGTCGGTGTTTTTGTGCAAAAAACGCGTTCCAAGTGCGGGAACTGGTGATAAAAGGATGGCTTCTAGTGAAGCCTAACGTTTTGGCTTTGTCGGAGCCAGAAAGTATTAGCGGACATGGTGAAACGG
>NW_027154690.1:0-390 GCF_002600585.1 Cystoisospora suis
GGCGGCCTTGCGCGGCACCTAGGCCCCGCGCCGCCCCGAAAATAGTGTGGTAAGATAGAGCAGGAGAAGAGGTATCTAAAGATACCCGAATTGTAGCCGTAGGAGCAAATTTAGAAAAGTCGATATTTTGCACTGAAATGATAGCGGACCGGCGCAGGTGCCGTTTACCCCGCAACTCGCGCATAGTGAAGCACGAATCTGGTCGATCTCAGCGACCAGGCCACGTAGAGAGATAATTTGAGGTGCGTTAGGCACCTTTCACGATTTTAGGAGTTACTATAACCCCGCATTGAGGTAGCAATACCTTTTCCTGGGAGTTCGCAACGACCGAACTTCCCGACGCACCCGTGCGGCCACACTAAGCAGCATGGCAACCTCATAGCGTACACA
>NW_027154691.1:0-337 GCF_002600585.1 Cystoisospora suis
CTTTTCCTCCTCTTCTTCTTCGGGTTGTTGCTGCTGTTCCTCAAGCTTCCTTCTCCCTTCTTCCTCTCCGTCGCCGCTGAGGTCTTCGGCTCCCTCTACTCGCTGCGCCTTCCCTTCTTCGGTTCTCCTACGGTTGGTTTCCTGGACTCCCTTTCTTGTGTGTTCTCCTCCCTTTCCCTTTTTGTTCTCCTTAGTTACTCTTATTTTTACCTTTTCTTTGTAGATTCTCCTTAGATTCCCGCGTAAGTTCCCCAGCTTTCGCGCAGTTCGACCCTTTGCCCCTAGCTCCCCCTTCCCTGTAGCCGTTGTGTCAGGATTTTGCAATCCTGCCTCGCTC
>NW_027154691.1:884-1004 GCF_002600585.1 Cystoisospora suis
ATGTTCACGGCGGCTTTGCGCGGTATCTAGGCCCCGCACCGCCGCGAAAATAGTTCACCCAGATAGAGGAGACAAAGAGAAATATCTAGGGATACCTGGATTATAGTCGTAGGAGCAAAT
>NW_027154691.1:1569-1716 GCF_002600585.1 Cystoisospora suis
CCACGCGGGAAATCCTCCCGCTCTAGAAGCTGCATGCGCCGGCGGCCGCAAGACAACGGGCGCCGCGCGCAGAAAAACAGAGAGCAGTCCGGTAGAGCAAACCGCACGCTCTCCATGTAAAATGGGTATCAATGAAAAGCAAAACGC
>NW_027154692.1:0-1943 GCF_002600585.1 Cystoisospora suis
GAAGTGTTTCGTGTTGACGCTTCTTGGGGGAAGCTAAAAAAGGAGTCTTGCTCGTTTCCTCTTTGAAGAGTCCCTGCTGGGGAGTGTCAACTCTCAACACTCGTTACATGTACCCACTTAGAGTCGTTATAGTCACGCCACAGCCGGTCTTTGACTAACAGTAGGGGAGGAGCAACCCAAGTCAGTCGGGGTCTGGGCCTGAAATCCGTGACAGACTCTAGTAAGAATTGGTAGCACCGCATGGTTTGATGTGTGGAAAGAAGCTGAGCGGGAGTGCGTATGTTTTTTTTTGGAGTGTGAGCCAGAAGAAAGGGCTGCTTTAGGCGCGCGGCATTAAGGAGTGATTCAAATTTAGAGTGGGGGAGCAGTCGCTGAGCGGGCGCGAAGGCCGGGGAACATGGAGAGTGCAGAAATGGGAGGAGAGGTCGGGAAGGACCAGACGGAAGAGCTAAGGCCCTCTAACCCCCTAGATCATGGAGGACCAGGGGTTGGGCTGGAGAGTGTAGAGAGGATCCCAGGGATGAGCAGACGAGGAGAATTAACCCTTTCCGGGCCAGTTCGAGCAGACAAGTTGGGGCCGGAGTATGACGTGACGTCGTACCCGATTTTTACAAAGGTTATGACAGGGACAAGTGTAGGGGAGTCCACCCACAACACGTACGGGACCACATTTTCGGTGAAAGGGGAGGCACTGCCGAGGAACATGGAAGAACCGGTATCGAGGAGAGGAACAGACGCAGAGAGGATGCTAAAGGCGTTGGTTGAGGAGAGAACATTGGCCTTATCTCGGGGACCTAGTGTGTTTACTGGCGACCAGCCCGTTGCCTGGATTGCACAAATGGAGTTGTTCAGTTCGAATCTGAGTATCATTTTTAAGGATGTGGTGAAATAGGTAAACACAACGGACTTAAACAAAACAAGAGATAGGCGGAGCGGAACCATGTACCTGAAGCAGGAAAACTACGAATAGCGCTGTCGTATTTGGATGAGAACATTACGAAGTGGTATTCGCTGTCCCTGAGCCCGGAGGAGAGACCTTATGATTGTCGAGGGCTAAAGGTTATGTTACAGGAGCAGTTCGGGGGGTACGATATGAAGGAGGCACTTAAGAAATTAAAGAAGGTGAAGCGGTAGCTGACTGCCCAGAAATAGGGCGTGAGGATAAGGTAAAATACTTTATCCAAGGGCTAGACCCTGAAATTAGGAGGTTCGTCTATGTGTGTAGGCCCGGGACGGTGTCCGAGGCCATCAAGTTGGCGACTTACCTTTAGGACGATGTGGCTAATGACAAGAGGGACAAAGGAGACGCAGCACGAGGGAGGAGAGGAGAGGAGAGTTTCGTAGACCAACTTACGGCCAGGTTATTCCGAGAGAAGGGGGATATGGGGATGGATGGTTAAGGGATCCGGAACCTAATCCAAGGTTTGGGGTAGTTTGGAGGCCGAGTCCTCATGACCGGTGCCCACCGCCGTTGAAGCCAGGAAGAGGGATCGTTCCGGAACGAAGACCTGTGGGTAACCACCCAAGGAACACACCAATCAACTGGAGAGAGTATCCAAGCCACCCGACGCGCCCCAACATATACCCACATAACTCGAGGGACAACCCCTTGATGACTGGCCTGAAAGGAAGCTGGGGGTACAAGACGGGCGAAGGTATGAGGGCAACCAATGGTAATGGAAGTAAGAACAGTACTGGAGGGCCACGCTTTGTGTGTTTTACGTGTGGGGAACCGGGACACTTTAGCTGAAATTGCCCCAAACGGGTCAAAGGATCAAACGTCGGGAAGACAATGGGGGGAAACTGATGGCTCTCAATGAGAGGGGGGTGCACTTGAGAGCGACATCTTTTGCTCCCCGAATTGTGGTAACGCGAGGAGATAAATGGATTGAGGTATACCTGTTCGAAGCACAGACTACAGAGAAAGGAAAGGTGCCCGCTGT
>NW_027154693.1:0-122 GCF_002600585.1 Cystoisospora suis
GTTGCCTGTACGGCATCTTAGGGGTTAGTTCCTTCGATACGTTCTTGATCCGTGCGGTCCCGAAGTGATCTATCGATCGCTTTGCTCGCCAATCGTTCTGGGGTCTTTAGATCGTCGTGTTC
>NW_027154693.1:251-3905 GCF_002600585.1 Cystoisospora suis
TTGTAAAATCCTGACATCCTGAGAGATCACACAGAGAGAACTAGCCTGCAGATTGGCTGACTTACTCTACATTTCTCCAACAACGGATAATTCCACCATACTGACGGATTCCGCTTGCCGCTACAGCCGTTTATCGGCTCGATGACTAAACTTCTACACAAAGGGTCGCGCTTCTCCGCAAGACTCCAGTCAGCTATCGAAAGGTATCGCTTTCCTCATTCGTTCCCATGGGTGTAGTAACAACTACCGTAGTTTTTGGTGTTTCACCACCTGACCCTTTGTCACGGATCGCGGCTTTCCCCTGCTTCCCTGAGTGTGACCCCAGATCTCGGAAGAAGGTTTGGGGACTTTCCGTCACAGAATTACCCTTAAGGGGGGGGGTGCGGACCAGCCGCCTGTCTACTCAGTCAGTCTGGTAGAGGGGGTTGTCGGCACTCTGTAGCTGTGGTGGATTAGTAGAGCTCCATGGAAGTGAAGGAAACGGTTCGAACTACGCGGGTCCAAGTCAGGTCATGGTACCCAACTCCGACTGAGTGTCTACCGGCATTTCCTCAGAGCGGGTGCCCCTCTCTCAAGAGAGTAAGCGCGATCAACGTAGAATTCATGACGGAAGATCGTCGATCAAAAGGTTCGACTATAAAAAGAGGAACTTAAGTCTCGTTTCTTAGTTCCACTCCACTCACTCGACTCATCACGGACTCATGCACACACCCACCGGACCTTAGTTCGACGACTGCTCATCATAAGAAAAAAAAAACGGAAAGGAAAATAGGAATAAAAAGGAACTAACTTTTCCGATTTCCCCTTTCTTTACTCTCACGTCTTCGCTCTTGCGAACTACACTCCCGGAGCTTTCTAAACAGTCGGAGCTTAACCAGCTCCCCCTGAAACACACACTCGTCAAGGTCACATTCCCCAGCTTAGAACAGGCTCCCACGGCTTTTCTACTTCTCTTTTATTTTTCACCGAATGGGAAAATAACACCGAAAACATGCTTCTCACTCTTAATTAATATCTCTCGTCTCGCTTTTCGCTTTTTTGTTCACTCCCCCCTTCTCCCGCGTCTCCCTTTATCACCTCACTCGCGTGCTTTCTACGGCTGGTTCGTCTTAGCTAGCGTCGGCTACTCTTGTTTGCACACACGTTTCTACACATGACTCAAAATCAATTCCCCGTTAATAAACCGAAGGCACTAACTGAGCTTTCCCATCACGTGGATTTGACTGTCAACATTGAGCCTATGGGGGAGATTTCTCCTCATCAACTTATTACACGTGTTTCACTCTCTCTCACTCCCTCTTAGTTGGTTACTGCATGAAGTGAGGATACTAGATACCCTTTCGGCCTTGATGAAAGCACCCCGGTAATGTAAAGACAACTTGAGGGGGCACTAACCTCTCCTGAACACTCATGACGAGTCTAACCCCGTACATTAACACCTACCAAACACTTAGATCACACGGGGCAGAGCCAAAGCTCTGACACCTCTTCCCCCCTTCCACAAAAGGCTTGCCTTTGATCAACGTCCCTCTTCTCCTTGAAAGGCATGGAGCTATCAGACACGCATTGACTAGGCTAATTCTTTTTTCTCTTTTCACGAAGAAGTCAGCCGGCGTATTGAATCCTCATATAATAGTTAGCTAGTACCTGCTGACACCCTTCTAGATTACTTTCGGGTTCCCATGTAGATGTCCCATCCATCCATAACACTTTATACCATGTGACTCCTGTTACGGGATTCTCTCGGTGTTTAAAAATCCCTTGAACCTCATATTCATTCTCTTGTATGGATAGCTGAGAACTAGTGGCCCTCCTCAATTCCGATAGGTTACCCATCCATGGCTTCAACAGAGAAACATGAAAGACAGGATGCATCAACATGGAAGGCGGTAATTTTAATCTGTATGCACGCTCTCCCACCTTACCGACAACTTTAAAGGGTCCCCGAAATCGTAAACTCAACGCTTTGGACGACGAGGCAGTCGCCAAGGGGAGGTGTGATACTTTCAGCCACACCTTATCCTGACTTAACCTCTATTGGTCTCCTCTTAAGATTAGCAAAGCACTGCTGGGTCTCCTTGGCTTTATCCAATTTTTTCTATTTTGGCCCTTCGAAGAGTGATTTCCGCCTGTAGAGGGAGATTGGCTGCTGACACTATCATAGGCAACCCATATTTTTGGCAGACAGGTTTGTCCGGGACGAATCCATACAACATCTCAAAAGTAGAGGCTTCGGTACTCGACCGTATGTCAGAGTTTCACTCTGCCCCGTTCCCAATAGATCTACCTCATGGTAGACCGAGATAGACAACCACGGGGATAAGCTAGCGGTGAAACAGTTTCTTGTGGTAGACCGTAATAGATTCGTGTAAACAAAGGGGGTTGAGTGAGTATTAGGAGGTGTCCGATTGAGTTGTCAGGAATCTTTGTGAGTGTAACATCGAGAAATAGTGAGATGAGTGGTTGAAAACGGTTGCTAAAGTGGCGTGAGAGGTGTCGAGTGAGACCCTCGACGATCCGAGGGCGCACGGGATCGGGAGATGCCCGATATGCATCACTAGTTCGGGGGGGAGACGATGAACGAGCTGGGGGAGCGTGTTTCTGCCAGATCACGCGGTGGAGGAAGAGTAGAGACGCGTAGGAGATCAAGTGATAGACAAAAGAGAGAAGGAATATATATATATAAATCTTCGTACGGGAGAGAGATTTTCCGAAGGAATTTTCTCAGAGGAGCGATCTTTGTGGTGAAAGATCTTTGGAAGAGGGAGATCCTTTTGACAGGGAGAGGTCTTTTGAGGGAGGAGCTCTTTGGGGGACTGAGGTCCTATGGAGCAGGGAGACCTTTTTCGGAGAAGATTGATGTCTGGAAGTGATCTCTGCGCGGGTGAGTAGGGAACCTCGACGAGGAGAACATATCCGGCGGAAAAGACATGGAGTACCTTTTTTGGAGTGATGCGTGTTGCCCCTTTTTTCTTAATCAACTTGGGAAGAACGATTCCAAAGTGAGATCGGGTCGATTGGATGGAAAAATCGAGTCGAGGTCGACGGTGTGTGCGAGTGTGAACCGCGGAGATTGTGAGTGTCAAGACCCAGTGTGTGTGAGAGTTTCTAATCTCAAACTAACGCGAGTTGACCCATTATTATATCGACGAACCCTTTTTCTCTTGGTGCATCAATCCGTTTGTCGGGGGATCTTTGGGGGGACTCCGGGGTCGGGAGACACTACAGAGGTGAGTTCACCTGAGTAGTTCTCATTGAAGACTAACAAGAGTTCTCTATTGGGACCAGACACGGAGCCAGAGACCAAACATTTTCAACAGAGATCACAAGCATTAATGCGACGGCGCCGGCCAATTACCCTTTGGTGACGAACTCAGGCCCTAACCGCCGGTAGTTGATCAGGAGGCCCGGTTTGTCGGAGTCCACTAAAAGCCCAACGGAGGGGAGCAGAGCCCAAACCGCGTTTTTCCTGTAAAGAACAAGCACACAGACGACTCCCACGAACCTTTTCACCTCGGAGCAAAAACAAGATCCTCTTGGATTGGTAAATGGACAGGAGAGCCCAGGGAAAAGGAGGAGATCGTGTCCTGCATCAGACAGAACAGCTATCGCACCGTAACACTTGCATTTAGCTTCCGACCGCACAGGATCCGT
>NW_027154693.1:4419-4550 GCF_002600585.1 Cystoisospora suis
TTCGAGCCGATGAAAAGATGGGACGACTCAACTTCGAGGACCCTCACGGAAGCGGAGCGGTTGATCAGAGCTCTTGTAGAGGAGAGGACAGTGGCCCTTCTCAAAGGGCCCAGCGTGTTCAAGGGGGATCA
>NW_027154694.1:0-8604 GCF_002600585.1 Cystoisospora suis
ACCGCCGCAGTGCATCCCAGAGCACCGGCGGACCGTAGCGCAGTGTTGCCGTAGCGGAGCGGCGGCAGCACACCTCGTGCAGTGGCAGGATCCGGAGCTGGAAGAAACATGGGAGAGTTATAGTGCGATAGCGGACATGTTAACGGCTAAAGACTTACAGCTGCTCAGAAAGGGCCAGTGCTGGCGATGGCGCAGCACCGTAGGGGGCGGGGTAGTGTAATGCCTGTGACGCGCCTACGCGCATGGTGTCGTGTCGTGCTGCGTGGTGATCGGTGCCGCGCTGTGTTGTAGTGGACGGCCGCTCTATGGTTCCGGTTCGTCTCTAAAAGAGGCGTGTCGGCGGAGTTGTTGGTGCAGAACAGAGACAAAACTTCCGAAAGCTTTGGTAGTGGCCGTTACAAGAGGCAGACTCAGTCGGGCTGTTTTCTATCTTGCGACCCCATGAGTACCAAAAAAATCACCATTGAAGAGTGGCAATAGAGGCCGAATCCGGCGAACCGACCAGTGATCCAGTGAACGGACCAGTGGTGGAAATGAGACCTACCACTGCTGCCGCCGCGCTCCCCTGCGTCGCGTCGCTTGGGTGGCTCTGCCCGTTCACGGACGCCGATGGCTACGCTTTAAGGTTTCGCTAGCAGCTGGGCCCGGGGAGCAGCATGCAGCGCTGCGAAGACGCGTGGAGACGGCATCCGGTGGCTTCACGAGAGAAAGAAAAACAAAACACGACTAAACCGGTATTGTCCTCTTAGCGGCGGTCGAAATTTTTGGGCACGACGCTTGCACGGTCATGAGGTCTCGAGAAGGAGGCTTTCTCTTTGCCTTGGAAGTTCAGTTTCTCCAGCCGGTTGTCCGCTATTGTCCTCACGTAGGAAAGCTGTCACGTGTGCTCCCGGTCAAGCGCTTCTACACGTTCTGACGAAATGCTCATTCTCTCTGGCTCCTCCGTTTTCTCTGGCAGATCAGCACCGGTCAGGGTTGGCCACCATCACGAGCCATTGTGCGGGGGATATCCCGCGTGGGAATTGGGCGTGAAACTATGTCACGTTGTCCTATGTCCTGCGGACGTATAGAGATCCAGGATCTTCTTTACCACCTAGCGATTCTTTTAGAATTGTAGTACTTCACAGTTCAAGGCTCGTAGAAGGTCGGGGACGGTCGGACCGGAATTGATCCAACCTGCAGGAAAGATGGCCCTACCAGTGACTCTCAAAGATGGGTTTCTTTCCCGTCTTTCTGAACGATAAGAAAACCGGCAGCACTCCGATGATGGTCCTGTGAATAGTCGACGGCGTGGAAGCTCAAAAAGGCGCACCCAACCTCTCCATACCAAACAAGGCTGCTCCAGCGGGCTCTCCTGGCATTTGTGATTTTATCGCCTCGAAGTTTACAAGAAAATGAAGTCCCACTTCTAACTCGAGCAGACCCTCACAGGAAGAAGCGAATGCGGGAAATTCTGTTTGTTCCGTGAGCTGGGCTCAGTCGAGGCCTTGTGGAATTACTGTACATGGACGGGTCTTGTGTGTTTCCGGGAGACAGAAGACTGCCGCCGGCCGTCCTTCGGGGGATAGTTGCACAATTCCCTGTCTCGGCCTGCAGCTAATTCCAAACCTGTGAGTAAACAGCATGGCAGCCACAAGCCACCTTGCCGTGATCGAACTGAGAGACTACACTCACGGGCGGTCTGGAGTCAAGCATGTGATGACGGACGTGAGCATGGATAAATCAGTCGGAGACCTCAAAATGCAAATTTGCGAGGTTGTTTCTGGACTGACTTTGGAGTCATGTCTCCTGTTACTGGGAGAGCAGGTACTGGAAAACTCCAGGAAGCTCAGCTACTACAACAAATCGGGCAGGTCGAGGCTAATCATCGGTATCTACGACAAGGCGCTGATAACAGTCAATGTTTTCCTGACACCGCGTAAGTTCTGCAGGCGTAGCAGGACGGTCGTAATCCGCGTAAATTTTGCAGGCGTAGCAGGATGGTCGTACTCTCCCGAAAGCGCGAGCCTCCGCTGTGAAAACACCGCCCAGCAACTTGAAATTTGGTCGTGCCCCGTCTCGCAGCTAAGGCATTTCCGACAGCGGAGATAACTGTTTCCTGCTGTTCTCTGAGGGGCGACTTCAAGGCGGGGCGAGACAACGGCTGTACGGGATTATAACACGGAGCGGGCTGTCTCAAGCAGACAGAGCTTTGAGCGTTAAATCGCACCCAGGGAAAGCGTCGGCGCTGGTGACTGCCCCGCGGGAGGAGAATTTAGTATTTAACTCACTCCGTAGAAATCAGCGGAGCTTTCACCGGTTGTTTCTATGAAACCTGACTAGTCCACCTGACCACCACGACCAAGTGTTTGGGAATAGACTGTACCTGCTGAAAAAGAACTGCTTCCGTGGCGACTGTCCGCTTCTCCGCTCATGCCACGTGCTTCGTGTGCAGATCTTGGCAGGCCTTCTTGCCTGTGGGTCCCTTTGTGGGCAAAACTCATCGCGTCAAAAAAAATGGCAATCCAGATTCCAGATCACGAGAAGGTCGGAGTGCTGAAACAACAGATATGCGAGGAGCTGGATGACCCTGCGTTGTACGTCTTCACGTAGCAGCTCGGACCCGCATAAGCCGCTTGGGTGTCAGAGGGTTCTAGCTCAGGACAGGTTGGGAACTTCGTGGTCGTGGGGCGACGCCGTGTCGTTGTTGCTTGACAACTGTACTCTCTGTGGAGCCTGCGGACATGTTGAGCCTACAAGCAGGCCGGCAAGAGCAGTCAGGCGTGGTGCGTGGTGAAAGGGGTTGTTTCGCTTTGACGTGATTCGCATGCCGGTGAAGAAAGTTGGTCTGGGGAAAAGGTTAGTGTCCTCAGTTTCAGAATGCCGGTGCAGAAGCAGGTACGTTTCTTCTGCAAAGAAATGAAGGCACAACATCCAGCCGCCTCCGGCTGTAAGCAGCGGTCTCCTTTTCCCGAGGGTTGCCCCTACGTTCACTCCCTCGGTGCGTTGCCTGCGTAACCCTGTATCCTGTTTACACGTTACGACGCGTGTGGAAACCTGGATTCTTGGTACTGCTGATTCCCACACACCTGCGTTGCACAACGGTTGGTTACGCGGTGTGACCTCCTAGGGAACCTCGGTCCCGTGCTACTGTATTTTTCGGACTCTCAGGTTCACCCCGAAGTCGCTTCGGCTGGTAAACGGAAGGAACATGCTCTGGCCTGATGAAGATGATACGGTGCTGGGCGACGCCGGCATCCGTGATGGGTCAAATCTTGTTCTTTATACTCCACTTTGCTGGAGGAGGAAAAGCAAATCAGAGCCGAGAACAGAGGAAGCATCGGACGCACCTGGACTCACCCTGCACGCGACATTTGAGTAATCGGCTGATTCGCTTCCTCATGAAACTGTTTTCCAGCAGATTTCCCTAGTGCGCGGGTGATGGCGTAAGAGGTGGTTGCTCCGGAAGAGAACAAGCTGTCGTGATGCGGCATGGACCGGCGGCGGTGCGCGAGTGTTTTTCACTCGCCCGGTCGCAGCTGGGGTAGTCAAGCACGCGGACGACTGCAAAGTCATATCCACATAGTGCTTTCTCTAGCAAGTTTCCCGACCCTGGCCATGCACACGGGGCCGAATAGTTGGAACCTGTTGCGTGCACTGTGAGCCTGTCACGTCGAAGCGCACCGGGCTCTTCGACGCTCCTGGGGGGTTCGAAGACAGGTGTTTAGAATTGCCACAACAGAGCGGGTTGACGCTCATGTGCTTGCGGCCGAAGACGCGTCCCGTGCTCTTTCGAGATTAACTGGCACGATGCTGCTTTTTAGAGTGTTCTTGAATAACAGCGTTGGATTCGAAATGCCACATCGTGGCCTGCCACACAGCGTGCGGACATGAACTGGGACGATGAAGGCCAACCGCCGAGCTTGTTCGTAACCACACCACCTACCGTGAACACACCAGAAGCGGCCGGTCCGGGCGACCCATGTCAGTCCGTTCAAACGTTGTATATGGCTGTGATTGTAGCTGGATCTGGCAGACAGTTGTTGGCAACAAGTGGAGCTTGAGTTGTCAAGAGTGCAGCGCTCTGCAAAGAAGTTTTACATCGCGCACAGTTGGCAACCAAGGCAGCTCGTGTCTTTCTGAGGGAAGGTTAGGACAGCTAAACTGCATCTGGCTCCCAGGGGGGCGCGTCTGATCTCGATGGGATATTGTGTCTTTCCAGAGCCACAGCCGCCTGTTGACTGAAGACCCGAGAGGGGCGGCGGCGTCCGCTGCACCCTCACAGCTTCTGAGGATGCTCAGTGATGCCTTCCCCGAAACGGAGGTCACCCTCCGGTTTCGAAGCCCTTCCGGGCGTACTGAAAGAAAAAGGGTACGAAGCTCGAATGTTGAAGAGGTTGTCGAACGCGTAGCTGTTTGCTTCTTTGTCGATGCATGCCCTGCGGGCTTCTGCTTACGACGAACATCAAGTGTGGTTCACTGCCATGCCACGAGGGTCGCGGCAGAAGTGAGGGAAGATGGAATTTGGAACACGGTGGTAAGGGGTACCCGAAGATCTATGGCGTCTGTCCGCCAGCCAAATGCTGTGAAAGCGAGCTATTACAGAGCCAAAAAGCGAAGGAGGTATATCCCGGCGTAACTGGAAGTGTCCCCAGCATCAACGGATCACACAAAAGTCGACGCAAACACTAGCGGTGTTTCTTCCACGCCGAACTCGTTTTGACTAGCTGCGCTGGAGATTCTTGATTGTAGATCCGCTCGATATGTCCTCGTCATGCTGTGTACACCCACAGCGTCAAATGGCGGTTGTTTTGCCAGCAGGGAGAACCTGCGAGGCGTGTGTTTAGGACCCTTCTTCATTTGCCGAGCGCAGGGCCGTCGAGACTCTCCGGGGACAGGAGGCCGGTCAGCCGGACGGGCCCGGGAGTTTCAGTGGAAGTGTACAGACGCAGCTCTTGACTGACACGGGACGCAGAGCGACTATGGTGACACATGAGACGACTTGCACTGCACCGGTGCTAGGCACTGCGTCGCCGGCGCATTTCTGGCAGCCCTTCGTCTTCGTCATGTTCCATGGTAGAAGTCTGTGAGCAGTGGTTTCCTTCTCCAGTGCGGGGAACCTCAACAGCTACTGGGTGTTACGAATTATAGTGCGCTCTGGCTACTGAAATCCGAACAGCTTGCCGTAGAGGCTAGGGACGAGCCAAATGAAGTGCAAAAGTCAGCGGTCGCGGTAGTAGAAGGCCCGGCCGGAGTCCTCCAGAAAATAAATTCACCCTTTCCCCTACAGTTGAAAGGGTAGGCTGCTGTCATGCAGTTGTCCCCAGGTGATACGCCTCTACAAGGGCGGGGCAGAGACTTTCCTGGAGGCGTCCCTATCCTTCGTCTTCGACTATCTTAGTGGATACAGCCATGCGGGGGGTGTCGTTTCGTTCTTCTCTTTACACCCTTGTACAACAGTTGGTGACGGAGTGACGAACCTCCTCTTGTGGTTGTGAGTCATTCATTCTAGCCACTTGAAAACTTGGACTCGCACACTGCTGTTGAATTCTTTTCACTATCCTACGACTTTTGGACTGCGCTGTCCAGCCTTGCCGGAGTAATCAGCTCGGCTGATACTTAGAGGGCATGTTGGTATGCTTACAGGCGGCTGTTAATGGCTGAGTTCGTTATGCGTGTCTTTCTGGTGGGTTTGGGTCCGAGCGGGCCCTCCAAGAAATGAGATCCTACCAGTCTGCGTCTCGACAGGGAGATACGAAAAATCTTGCTGAACTTGCGGCGGCAAGAGCCAACATGAACCTGGTCCAGTCTTCTCTTTGTTCCTGTCAGCTCCTTCGCAGTTATGTTTTGGTTCTTTTGACTCAAAGGATACAGATTGATGCTTAGCACCAACCTGAACGTTTTATGCTTGGTCGAGGGCCAGCCGCTCTTCGATGGCGACCAGCTTAGTTCTCTGCAGTTTCTTGGGCTTTGGGTGACTCCCTTCTCGCGATCTGAAGGTAGGATCCCCCCCATGGTAGAGCGATTTTTGGCTCTGACCGTGTCACAAATGTGGAAGTGATGAAAGGGGCGTATATATAGAGTATATAGAGCAGCGACCTATATGAAAGTGTATATATATAAGTGGCTACCTATACCTACATACACCAAACTCCATCTTCCGACGTACAGCCTACGGTTTTCACTCCGTACGCTGTTCCACGAGAAGACTTTTCTCGTGTGGTCAGTAGATGTCAGAGTTTCACTCTGCCCCGTTCCCAATAGAACAGGTCCGATCTACCTCAAGATAGACCGAGATCGACAACCACGGGGATAAGCTAGCGGTGAAACAGTTTCTTACAGTAGACAGCAATGGATTAGTGCAAGCAAGGAGGTTAAGTGAGTATTACGAGGGTATCCGATTGAATTGTCAGGAATCTTTGTGAGTGTAATATCGAGAAATAGTGAGAGGAGTGGGCGAAAGCAATAGTTAAAGTGGCGTGAGAAGTGTCGAGTGAGACCCTCGGCGATCTAAGGGCGCCCGGGATCGGGCACCTCCCGATCCCCCCACCCCTAATCCGGGAGGGGGGAGATGATGAACGAGCTGGGGGAGAGTGTTTCCCGCCAGATCACGCGGTGGTGGAAGAGTAGAGACGCGTAGGAGATCAAGAGGTAGACAGAAAGAGGGAGGAGGGACATAGATCCTCGTAGCAGGGACACGGTGGAGAGAGATTTTGAGGGGAGGTTCCTTTTTTTTGGGGAAAAAGACCTTAGTGGGAAAAAGATCGTCAGAAGAGGGAGATCCTTTTGACAGGAGCCTTTTGAGGGAAGAGATCTTCAAGGGATCGAGACCCTATGGGGTAGGGAGACCAGTTTCCGGAGAAGATTGATGTCTACGAGTGATCTCTGATCCGGGGAGTAAGGAATTCCGTCAGAGTGAACGGATCGGGCGAAGAAAGCGTGGGGAATCTGTTCGAACGAGGCGTTTTGGTCCGTTTTTCTTTGTGTGTGTTAATTTGAGGTGAACAATTCCAAAGTGAGCTTGGGTCAGTAGGAGGGAAGAATCGGGTCGAGGACGTCCGTGTGTGCGAGTGTGAACCGTGGAGACTGTGAGTGTCAGGACCCAGTGTGTGTGAGAGTCCTAGAACTCAAACTGGCGCGAGTTGACTCATTATTAAGACAATAAACCCTTCTCCTCGGGGTGCATTAATCCGTTTGTCGAAGAGTCCTTGGGGGTCTGAGGGACTCCGGAGCCATCACACGAAACGTAGGAGAGTTAACCCTGAGTAGATCTGGTTGGGGAGTCCCAAGGGTACCTCCTAGGGACTGACACGGAAAACAGGGACCAGGCCCATCCATCGGGGAACGCATGTTTTTTGTGGTACGGCATCGGCCTGTTACCTCTAAGAGGTGAGACAAGCCTCGAATCGTCGGGAGGTGATCAGGGAGAACCAAGGTTGATAGGGTGCGCAGAAGCCCAACCGGGGGGGGGCCTGGATCCCGCACCTTGTTTTCCCTCTAAAGAAAAGCAGACCAACAGCACCCTCGCACCTCTCCATCTGGGAGCACGAACAAGATTCCTCTCGATCGGCGATCACACGTGGGACCCTGGGGGAGGTGAACGGAACCCGTCCTGTTTCCGACCGACGAGCCTTCGCTCCGAGAAGCTTGCTTTTCGGCTTCCGACCACACAGGATCCGTGGGCTCCAGCTTCGCTCGGGGGAAGAATCCACCACGGCCACGTTGATGCCCGACAACCTAAACTGATCCCTGGGGAAGTATCCCAAGGAGCCCGTCGGCTCGGCCGTCCACGAAGGATTTAACTGTTCATAGACCGGCGCCTGGCGATCGATTTGCGCTACGTGGATAGATCTGAAGTGGGACGGAATCTGGAAATCTATGACAGTTATATATATATATATTTCCTCAATAAATGGTAGCACCGCATGGTTTTAAACTGTGTACGTGTCGGGAAGTGAAATCAAGCCCAGTGAGGTTGTGGGGGTTAAAACAAGGAGAAGATGGAGCGAAGCGACTTGGGGGGAGAAATCAGGAGTGAGGTGATGGAAGAGGTGAGGCGATAGGCGGCAATGAACTCGGGAGGAGGACTCGAGGCGGGGGATCGAATGACTGGCTTGGGACGGAGAACGGAACAAGGGGTACCGGGTCCGGTAAAAGCAGAGAGGCTAGGAGCGGATTACGATGCGTCGACTTATCCGGTATTTACCAGGATGACCCGGACATCGGACTCAAACGAGTTGTTGGGGGGAACGTTCGGAGTAGGACACGACAGCAGGTTCGAACCAATGAAAAGATGGGATGACTCAACCTCGAGACCCCTCACGGAAGCGGAGCGGATGATCCGAGCTCTTGTGGAGGGAAGGACACTGGCCCTTTCCAAAGGACCCAGCGTGTTCAAGGGGGATCAGCCGGTTGCTTGGATCGCCCAGATGGACTTGTTCCTTGAGAGGAACCACGTTCCGGAGGTGGGGAAGCTGCGGATTGCACTCTCATACCTCGACGAGAACATGACGAAGTGGTACGCCTTGGCCCTGAACGAAGAGGAAAGGCCACATGATTGGAAGGGACTTATGATCTCATTGCAGGAACAGTTTGGAGGGTACGTGTCAGAGCCTTGCTCTGCCC
>NW_027154695.1:0-632 GCF_002600585.1 Cystoisospora suis
TCAAAGGGTAATTCTGTGACGGAAAGTCCCCAAACCTTCTTACGAGATCTGGGGTCACACCCAGGGAAGCAGGGGAAAACTGAGATTCGTGACAGGTCGGCACGAAATGGGCCATCTTCGTAAGCCGACACACTATTGTTAGTATCGCGTCGTACCCTTCTGCCGTCCGGGGTAGCCCGACTATTAAGTAAGTTAACTCTTCCTCTCGGTCGTGGTCGTTCGCCTTGCACGGCCGCAAGAAGGTCTGGTCTCCGGCTGATGGCGTTCGCTACCAAGTTTTGCTTCCCCGGCTTATATACTACTTTTAAGTTAAAATCCGCTAGTTTGTCGACCCAGTACCCTAGGCGTGGTGTTACTTTCTTCTGCGATAGCATCCTGCTGAGGGTTGCATGGTCCGTCTCCACCGTTACTGGCTTCGTCCCTATGAAGGACTTCCACTTTGTTAATGCGTACACTATGGCAAGTAGTTCACTCTCATATGCCGGGAGGAATTGGTCGCGCGTGCTTAACTTCCTGGATTCGAAGGCTACCGGTTGTCCCTCTTGTTCCAATACTGCTCTTATTGCGTGCTTTGAGGCGTCCGTCTTGATGACTATTGGTTTTTGGGGGTCGAAGATATGTAAGTTGGTTGC
>NW_027154695.1:724-1034 GCF_002600585.1 Cystoisospora suis
TCGTGCACCGCACGGCTGTGCTTTGGTCGCCAGTGCATGTCGGAGGTTTCTTTTAGTAGTTGGTGCAACGGGTGGGCTAGTTTGTTGAAGTTCGGGATCAGCTTCCTGTAGAATCCAACCATTCCTAGAAACCCTCTTAGCTGCTTCCTGTCTTTGAGCACTTCGGGCCAGTCGCGTATCGTTTCAACCTTCTTGGGATCCGGAGATACCTTCCCCGGCTCTATCACGAACCCTAGGTATGTCGCGCGTTGTGTTGCTATCTCGCACTTGGTGGGGTTGAGGTAGATCTGGTGCTCCCGCGCCCTCTCGA
>NW_027154695.1:1253-2316 GCF_002600585.1 Cystoisospora suis
TGTACCATTGTGCTTTGCCTAGCTTGTTGAATAAGTCTTGAATCCTGGGAATGGGGTAGCTGTCTTTGATAGTGATCCCATTGAGTGCTCTATAATCGATAACCAGTCGTAGGCTCCCGTCTGACTTACCTACAAAGAACACTGGCGCCGCTACTGGTGATTGCGAAGGTACGATGAATCCTTTTTCTAGTAGATCCTTCAGGTATTTCTTGAGTTCCTTGAGTTGATCCTCTGGTAGGTGATAGCATTTCTTGGGGTATTCCGGTATCCTTCCCGGAATCGTGGGAATTTGTTGTTTAATCGGTCTTTCCTTGGCTGCCCCGGGTGGTAGTTCTCTGAAGATGTCTTCGAATTTGTCCACTAGCTGTGCGAAGCCGTGGTCGAGCTTCGCCTTCCCCTGGTTCAGTAGCTGGCTGGGTGGGAGTCGTTGTGTTTGCCCACTGTTAGGCATAGTTCGGTTCCGCTCCCGTGGTGATTGTTGTCCGTTCTCGTTTCTATCTGTTGATAATGGCTATGAATTCCACCTCATTTCGCTTGATCCATTTCCTTAACTGGATCATCGACCATTGCTCGATGAGTCTCTGGTCCTCTGCTCCTTGCGGGTCCTCCTCCCCCTCTTTGAGGAGGGTGGTTTCGTGGTCGCTTCCTTCCAATTCCCTTACCCCTGCTATCCTGAATGGTTGTCCCTCCAACCTCCTTCCGTTCGCGTTTGGTGGGGTGGTTCCGGTTTTGCGTGGTTTTGAGGCCCTCTTCTTTGGAGTCGTTGTGGGTTCTTCCTCTTCGTCCTCGGACGTTAGAATGAATGGTATTTTGTCTTGGGATCCTTTCCTTTTGTCGTCCCTTTCTTTTCTGGCCTTGGCGTGATCCATGTGAGGTTCGGTAGTTTCGTCCTTCCGGACCGTCGGCCAGCTCGGCTTGCCCAACTATTAGCTTGGTTGGATGGCCTATGTTGGCCTTTTCTGTATTTGTTGGTTTTCTGGCACTTTTCTGAGCTTCGCGGCTCCGGATATGCTTCTTTCTCCTTATTCTACTTATTAGGCTCCTCTAGGAGCCCTGCTAGTTT
>NW_027154696.1:0-194 GCF_002600585.1 Cystoisospora suis
CCTACTTCGTGCTATTCTGGCCGGTTCTCGCGCATTCCCACTCCTCTTACTCTGGGGGTGTGCGACGCTGGCCAGCCTCACGGGGGACAGCTCGGGTCCCGGCTGGTCGTGCTGCAGCCCCTCCGGTACGGCTCGACGCCAATTCACCGTGTCCGGTGACGCTTTCTGGCTCCAACCGAGCCAAAATGTTAGGC
>NW_027154696.1:466-1248 GCF_002600585.1 Cystoisospora suis
CCGGCTCGATTCACCGGCGAGTGAGCTGGCCTCCGTGAGCCGCTGCGGCTTCGCGGGGCCCGAGGTGTCGTTCCCGTGCGTATTTCCTAGCTCTCGTCGTGCTTATCGTGTCTTAATGGATAGCAAATGTCTTTTGCGTTTCACTGATACCTAATTTGCGTGGAAAGGGTGTAATTCTCTTTACCGGACTGCCTTCTGCTTTCTTGCGTGCGGCGCCCGTTGTGATATCGTAATATGACGAAGTGGTATTCGATGTCCCTGAACGAAGAAGAGAGACCGTATGATTGGAGAGGGTCAAAGGTGTTACTCCATTGCGGCCGCTGACGCATGCGGCTTCTACGGCGGGAGGTTTTCCCGCGTGGAATTTCTTGGCCTCCTTTGGCCTTTCTGGGCTTTTTATGACTGTGCTAGCTATGCTAGGTGCTTTAACTACTGGTTAGGTCCCCCTAGGAACCTTAATAACACTCACTAAAAATCCTCGCACCGTAGTCTCGTCCTCCCGGTCCGTGGGTCAGCTTGGCTGTCCCAAAAGTAGCTCTGTCGTTCGGCCTAGGTCTGGCCTCTCTCAGGTCTCCTGTTTTTCTTGTATTTTTCCGAGCTTCGAAGCTCTGGATAGGCTTCCCTATCCTTATTCTACTTATTAGGCTCCTCTAGGAGCCCTATTGGTTCCGTGTGTGAGCCGCGCCGTGGCTGTGCCTCCTGGCGCGGTTGTGCGCGGGTCGGAAGGTCCGGCCGTTGCGATCTTTCTGAAAAATGTGCTCCCGCCTTAATGCGGGGTTAAA
>NW_027154696.1:1651-11241 GCF_002600585.1 Cystoisospora suis
TCGCGCCGTACTCCTTTCCTCTCCCTGGACGGCGTAGGCGATGCGTCGGCGATCTGCTGGGGATGCTCAGGGTTCTGGCGAGGTGAGTTCGCCTCCCCCGGGTCTGTCCTTCTCCGAATATGCCCCCGTAGGGCCCGTCTCCCGAGTGCTGGGCCGTTGGGCACGTGATCTAGCCGTTCTTGGACCTAGGGAACTTCGTTCGTTCTACTAGTCGTTTCCTCGGCTTCCGCGCTTGGTGTGCGTCGATCTGCTGATCTTCGATTGGGTCTTCCGGCCCCGTTACTTCCGCGCTAGGGAGCTGTTGGTCCTTAGAATTGATTGCTACTATCGTTGGTCGAGGTGTCTTCGTTCCTCTATTGCGCCGCTACGAATGTTAGGTTTCGGTTGGTTGCCCACGGTTGCCTCAGCTTCGTATGGATCACGATCGCCACTCTGGTAAAAATAGGCAACTATTTGGTGGCGATCGAGGCAGGATTGCAAAATCGTGACACAGCGGTTCGCGTGTCGACATTCTAAAGCGAAGTATTGCGGAACGCTGCGTGCAGCCGCTGCGCAGTGCAGCAGGGCGACTTGTGCTGAAGTTCGCAAACGGCGAAAGGGACGAAGATGTTAGCTGCACCGAAGTGGAGATCTGCATGAGTGGTACGACTCATGAGAGGCTCACTGAAGAAAGGCGTTTTTTTATTGCGGACATCTGTTACGATGTCAATTTGGGGTTACCATGGATCAGAGATTGGCAGGCATGCTTGTGGAATACAGCAAGAGGACTTGTTCTCAAGAAGCAAGGGAGCGCTACAGTGTACGTCACCGCCTTGGACCGCTTGGAGTCGCAGAAGTCAGCGGAAGTTTATCAGATGGCCGTGGAATGTTCGGCTGACATCACTGAGAAGGCGACACTATCGTGTGCTCTAGTGGATGCAACCGAGATTGCAAAGGAAGTTGAGGAATGCGATGAAGTGTTTGTAGCGGTTATCAGTGAAGCCGGGACATCGCAGGCAACGTCGACGACAGCGGAGGCAGAACTGCTGTTTCACGAGTACGCCGACGTTTTCCCCGGGGAACTCCCCGCCGGGCCTCCACCGCAGTTCAGAACTCGGCTACAAATCCGCCTGTTGCCCAACTCTTCGCCGCCGCACTTTCCTCTCCGGAGGATGAACCCACAAGAGCAGCGCGAAGTAGGGAAATTGATTCAGGAGTATATCCGCAAGGGGCACATCCGGCCGTCGGAGTCGCCGTTCGCCGCTCCTGTCCTGCTAGTGAAGAAGAAAGACGGGAGCTGGAGGATGTGCGTGGACTACAGGGCCCTCAACAAAATCACAGTAAAGAATCGCTACCCCATTCCACGGCTGGACGACATGCGAGACGTACTAGCGGGAGCAAAGTGTTTTCTAAAGTCGACCTGCGCTCGGGCTACCACCAGATCGGCATCGAGGAAGAGGACAAGCCGAAGACAGCATTTCGCACGCGGTTCGGCTTGTTCGAGTGGAACGTCATGCCCTTTGGTCTAGCAAATGCACCGAGTGTTTTCCAATCTGTAATGCATGAGGTGTTAGGTGATCTTCTCGATAGAACAGTCGTTGTGTACTTAGACGACATACTGGTGTTCAGCAAGTCGGTCACCGAACACGGAGTGCACTTAAGGGATGTCCTAGAGCGATTGCGGCGTTTCAAACTGTACGCAAATAAAAGCAAGTGCGAGTTCTACCTGGAATCGGTGTTGTTTCAGGGGTTTGTCTTGGATAGTGATGGCCTCTCCCCACTTACAAGAAAGTTGAGGCGTTAGTTAAACGGGAAACTCCCATGGCAGATAAACAAGAGCTGGCACGGTTTAACGGCGTGGATTCGTATCATAGAATGTTCGTGCCTCAGTTCGCATCGATAGCGTTACCTCTCACGCGCCTGCTTCGTAAGGATGCACCATTCAGCTGGGGAAGGGAGCAACAGGAAGCTGTGGATGTACTAAGAAAACGGTTGTGCTCTCCACCAGTGTTAGCTCTTCCGGACTTCGGCAAGGTGTTTATACTGTATATCGGTGCGTCCGATATCGCCTTGGGGGCAGTCTTAGCGCAGGAGTACGACGGGCGGGATAGCACGCTACAGAATGCAACACCACCACGAGCAGGCGTTCAAAAACGTCTCAGGAGGCCCTTAGATGCGGACAGGCGCGTTCTTGTGAGCGCATCAGACTCACAACAGCCTATGTGGAAACATCTACCATACTGCAGTCCGTCGCGCCATCTTAGACCCGCATCGTGCCACTTCTGCCGGTGGCTGCCGCTCAGCGGCTACGTTGGCTTTCGTTGTTGGCGTGGTGCGGCGCTTTTAAAGGGGAAGGCGCTCGAGACTGAGCGTTTGCCTAGTCTTTCGCGGACAGGGTGGCGAGGCGGTGGTGGGGTGCTGGAGACCTGTAGTTCCTCTCCGGGATGTGAGACGCTAGCGTAGCCCGTGCAACTTCAGCACTCGGCGCGGATTTCTACGTCAACCTGAGGTGACAGCTCAACGCGTGGGCTCCTATGCAAGGCTGAGGTCGAAATCTGTCATCGGGGGGGCAGGGACGGCGACCAACAATAAGCGCGCTAACCACATAGTCTAGCTATGATCTCCACGTTCTTAATGCCTGCTCTGTGCGGGGGGAGGGCAATTTCTTTCTGCGTATATACATAGGGGCCCCGAAAGTAGTGTCCCTTCAAATTAAAGCAGCATATTACTTCCCGGCACCTTTAGGTTCTATATTTGCTATTCAGAGTGCAACTTCCGAGTCCGGGGAAGGGGGTGGGGAATGTATCCCCCTTCAAGCGCTAGTCGTGTGACCTTGAATATGGATTCTACTGACTGGATGGCTGTTGGCCTGGAATGTGCTTCCTGTCTCGTTGAACGCTTTCTACGGCTGGTATGCATGGATGATTCCCGGGCCTTTTGTAGTTTGGCCGCTACTGCTAGGGCCGTGCAGTTAGGGTTGTGCCATCAAGGCTCTTCTTCCAAATAGCTTTCATGGAAAACGTAAATCATCATGTGTGACTGGCATTTAGCCGCTGTTATACAGTCGTCGAGGGTCATTTATCTATCGCAGGTTCGGTCAAAAGTCCGGTTATATTATATAGATCACATGTCTTCTGGTACTTTGAGATCAGACTATACAATGTATGCTTGGAAGCTGTAGTCATTCAAAGATCATCGATATTCACGGTATGCTCCTGAAAAAACTACATAACTAAGCACTGATATAACTATCGCGCAAGCACTCAGCTAGTTATTGAGAGACACAAGAGAGTCCAAAACCATAACCCCGCATTATTGACGGCTTGCGTAAAAAACATACGGTCACTGTAACGAAAGCGGACCACGCGATTTCAAGCACCAGAGGGAATGCGAATCGACTGCGTGCTGCGGCCCAATGAACTTAGTAGTCCCAATTTTCTACGGTTTCTGCATTTGTTCAATATCTGTGACGACATATCTGCTGACAGACCACCGACTTCAATTGGAATGACTTTTGACACCGTACAATAGGCTAAGAAGTACCATTTCTTACACGAAAGCAGGAACACGGAGCCGGTCTAGGTGCCTGCTAGTCCTGGGCACTCCCTCCCAAACTCGCGTCAAGACACCGCTTCTAGGGACACGAAAAATTTGTTGGCCTTCACGCCCGTACTTGGAGGGGCGTGACAAACCCGACGGGTGCTCTCCTTTGAACAGCACCTCGGAGCCGTGAAGCACTACAGAGAATACGAGCCCGAGAACACCGCAGCGGCACCAAAGCAAGCTAGCCTCGCCAGTGCGGGGTGTGCTGGTTGACAGCAACAGCTGTAAGTGAATGTGCGGCTTTATACGGCATCCCGATGGTCTACTGCCGCCCGCCGACCACGAGAAAAGCCTGGAATCCGCTTTCGAATGTCTTGCAAAATTCGGATGTCCCGTGGTTCTTGCTCAGCGACCCACTCCGAGTTCAGTGTGCTGGTCGCATGCTTGCAGCGATAGTATTTGATGAATCAGACTGCAATCGCGGTTACGTTCTGCTGGCAGACGTGGGGGACGGAGAACCGCTGGCCACAAAAAGGCGACTCTTACATTTGCTAGATGGGAGTCGAACCGCTCCGGCGGTACTGCACGTGGAACAATGGTATCAAAAAACGCTACTACACGAACGACTCCAGGAGAAAAGCACGGAGGAAAATCTGATGAAGACGCGCCTGATGACTGCTAGAAAGAAGCAAGTACCGGAACGGTGAAACCAGCCTTCATATGCAAGGCCGACGGGGAAGGCGAACAACAGAGCTAAAATTCAAGAGAATTGGCACCGGTGTCCAGACGCAGTATAGCAAGCTGTTCTTGAAAAAGAAAAATATCTGAGCGGAGTCCCGTACGAAGGCAGACTGAAGGCCTGCGCCGGCCCCGTTCCCAGAAAAGGCACAGTGAAAGACTTGGAGACAACGAAGCACATACTCAATAGCACGGTCACAAGATGTGCTTCAGTCAGAGAAGGTTCCAGAGAGTCCAACACAGTCACTGAGACGACGGTAGCCGGACGCATAACAGCGGCAGTCGTTTAGAAGAAGCACAGACCTAGTTGGGTTTCTCGAAAATCCGAGAGCCAGCCTCTACGCAGACCTAGAGAGGGAGTCCAGGGAGCACTGCTCCAAAAGCTTCTCGATATGGGGTGCCACGATAAAGCGTTCTGGCGTGCAGGTACCTGTCGAAATCAACCACACAAATTAGTGGCGTACCAGGATGAGAAGAGACTAGGCGGTTACTATATTACATCATGAAGAAACACAGTATATGCGTCAGTTTCTTCCTGCGATACAAAGCAGAACGTACGAGGTGGACTCCATTGTCCCTCAGCTGTTCCTCTCCACACACAGCAGCACACGCGGCTCGTCCCTTGGGCAGATACAGACTTACAAGGAGTGAGGATTTCTTACATTGCCGCGCAGACATAACGTGAAGAGTCTCCCAGGTGATCTACGTGAGGTGCTGCATCTGATGATGGTCTATTCCCCGACAAAAGCTCATGTTGAGAGACCCCGAAATGAGTGACGCGATTTCATTTGTATCGGACTGCCCATTCCACTCAAACAGAGTCTCAGCGATGCCGCAGCCAAGGACGGTTTACCGAACAAAACGAATTCCTTGTTGTCATGAAGCATCACAGCGCACTCCTGTTTGAAGATACAGTCGCATCCGACGTCGACCCTAAAAAAAAAGTCACCCGCTCGGGTTTCTCGTTCTCTGCCCTTCGGAGACGGACTGAACTCAGAAGCCGCTGGGCTCCCGTCCCCTGCCAAAGTGATGTCGCCCTGCCGTTCTCCACCTTCTCGGGTACTTAGCCCAGCGGCGCGAGCCTGTTCTTCCACCTTCCCTCCGTGGCGTCGCTCCGTTTCACTCTCACTGCTCTCGACCACACGCTTCGCCGTCTTCGGTTTTCCGAGGGACGCGACCGCCGTAGCGACTAAAGAACTGTTTACCAAGCCTGCGCCTTCGGCTGCGTCCTGCTTGTGGTCCTTCGTTTTTCGGCCGGAAAGGTGGCGCAAGCGTCGTCGAGGGGATTGACCTATCTGAGCAGATTCCCTTGTCTTCACAGGTTGGTCCTGCCTATCAATAACAGCGCCTTGGACACCGTCAGCCATTTGCTGACTCTTCACCTTTCGGCGTCTTCTCTTCTCCTCCATTGACGACGCCTTCCCTTCCCCTTCCGGCTTCTCCCACGGGCACACTGGATATTTCCGAATTTGTTCTGCCCTCCGTCTTTCCCGCTCTTCTTCCGATTCTCTCTCCGACCCCAAGCACCAAATCACGCGACCGCTCTTCAGCAGCAGAAGCCGTCCTAGCGCTCCATCCGGCAGTTCGTTCAGGCTCATAGAGTCACCAGCAAGACACGAAAGCGACGCCTTCCTTCCCGGGTCTGGGTCCAAGCCAAAAGAACTAGAGCGTGCTCCTCCTGCCTCACTCGGCGACGCTCTTGTAGCAGCTCTGTCTGTTTGAGTGGCTGTGTCCGTACCTGCGTTAACTGTCTTCGACCCATCTGGGCCTGACTGAGCAGGGCAGTTCGTTTCCCTCTTTCTTTGCTCGCGCCGGTGCCGCATCCTTTCCTTATCGATTGCGGGTAGGCAACGAGGCAGTTGAAGAAGAACGAGAGAAGCAAAGCCTGGACTTGTCGCAGCTGAGAGACCTTGACAACCAGGACGAAGGAGAGACGAAGCATCGGTGGCTGTTAGCGCTGCTGCCGGCGTACAGGGGCGAAAAGGGTGCTGGGGGAGAAAAATGAGAAAGAGGGACACGAAGAAACCAACAGACAGGTGAAGGGGTAGACGAAACAAGAAGAAATTAGACTTGGGCTCTATGTACGCGATCTCGTACAACATAACACATACGTAAATAGCCTTACTGGATACACATGGCCTCATATGCAAAGGCACGTCCAGGAACCTACTGATGCAACGGAAGTCAAAGTATCGGACGATATACAGGCGAACAGGAAAGGTGACACCGCCGCTTATCTATAATGCCTCGTTGACCTAAGCCTGCTTTGAGCAGTAGCACTCGGAGCCGGGCCTCGCATCCGCATACCTCTTGAGACAGCATCAGCAGAATATGACATCCGAGAAAACGTGCCTATAACGTGGGACATGTGTTGAGCGTCGTCTGAGTCATATTTCTCCATGAGTCAATGCACGCAAGGAAAACGCTACAACGAGCTTCAATATTTCTGGACTTCTGCCTACTCGATTCGCATTTCTACAAAAGGTTGCTAGACTCACAGTTTAATTACGAGAATCAGACATGTGTTCGAACTGGCGAACCGAGAAAAGACTTGCGCAACAGTTCGTACCACAGAGAGGCCCATTGGGAGCCGTGGCTAAGCAACGAATGTCGTTTGATATGGCGAACGGGGCGAATACAGAAGAGCCGCACGAGACAGTCTGGCCTCACAGAGAGTAACTCACTGAATCTTGAGAAAAACATACACCCCGGACGTGCCGAATAAGGCTGTCTCTCCGACCTCGCGATTGCCCCGCTCTGTCTTCGCCCCTCTCCTTACCTTTCTCAGGGGGAGACACATGGGGGGATAACCGTCATCTACAGTAATTCCCGAGTCGAACCCTTCAGCCGCTTCTCTCTTCCACACGCCATGCTCTGCATCAGGCAGTTCGCTGTTTTCCACTTCTGCTTTCTTCCTCTGTCCCACCGTCTTCCGCAGGCCAAAGCCGCCGCAGACGCCGTCATGCTCCCTTGCTCTCCTCCCCAGTCCTCTAGCTTTCCCATCTTTTGTACCCAAGGTCCCGTCCACCATCCCGCCTCGACCCGCTTCAAAATGACCACCGCTTACCTGTCTTCTTAAGATTCGTCCAGTGAAGCTGCCTCCTTCGCAGGTCTTTTCTTCGCTGGCCCTGACCGCACCTTCTTCCTTTTTTGTCCGTGCAGCACAAGAATCTCCAATGATGTCTTTCACTTCCTCTCGTTTCCGCGCCCCCTGGGTCTGACTCCACAAGAGAGGAAGTCGCTGTTCACTTACGGTTCGGTGCTCGCTACCCGAAAATAACAGTCCTCGACGTCCATCCCCTTGTCGTGAAGAAGTATCTTCTTTCTTCGCTGACCGGGATGGAGCTGCTGAAGCAACGCACCGGCTTAAATTCGGGGTGAACCGCACGGGCACACTACGGCGGAGAGCACTACGGTGTGCCTGACAGGAGAACGAGTCCCCCAGAGCAGGTGTGCGCAAACAGGGGCCTGTCCTTTCTGAAAGCCCTGATGCATGCAGCTGCGGAAAGAATCTCGCGGCCGCACTACTCGGCAACGACGAAGCAGGCAGGCAAGTTGACTGGCTCCCCGATGCAGGCCGGCGCACAAACAACGGCCACCGTGGATTCATTAGTCGACCGGCCGCTGACAGCTCCGAGGGACGGAGTGAGGTGGGTGCTGTGTAGCTCGCAGGTAACGAAGCCAAGAGTCTAGCCTCTGCTGAAGAAGGCCAAGAGGCAACGAGGGGACTGGACGGAGTTCCCGGGCCCTCCGGAGAAGAGGTGTCTACAAGAGAAGTTGGTTGGACGCCACTGAGGGCATCCTTCGTCTCCTGTGGCTCTCCCTGAGTTTCTCCTTCGCTCTTTGCTTCCTCTTCGGCGGCTTTGCGAAGCCTCTTCCATCGCCGGGAGCTTCCTGTCCCGCCCGGGAGGGAGAGATGAGAAGATGATGAACTTGATAAGATTACCCCGCTCGCTGAAGTGTTCTCCGGGGCAGGTTTTCTGAGATTAGCGATGCCCTCGAGAAGACTCTGGTGTCTGGAGGAAGAGCGACCGACATCAGCATTTGCGTGCAAATCTGCTGTGCATGTTTCCGTGAAGCCGACTGCACAGCCATCAAAAGCGGGAGCTTCAACGTCTGAATGACCTGTCTCGCACGCACCGCCTCCTGGGTGCGCCGTTGTCATCGACCGACGGGAGCTACTCCTGTCTGTACCTAGTGCTAGCGGCAAAGGAGTGAGTTCTTCTGGTACGCTCGGGACTCCATCCCGAGTATAGCACGGCGCTGGAAGAGGGCTGGCGAGAGAACGAGTGGGTGAAGAAGACCAAGAGATCGAAGATGACAAGACCGAGCTTTCCAGAGTAGAGGAAGGAGACGTCGTGGCCAGCGACAACGAGGTTTCTGCAGCGGTTGGTGGAGAGGTGACTGGGGCACCGGAGACGCCCTCACATGGGACTGATAGCTTTTTCTGACAAGCCGGATGGAGCGAAGACCTGTTCTCTTGCCCCGTCCTGCTTGCTGCAGCTAATAAATTGCCCGAATAGACTCCGGCAGTCGAGCTACCTCCGATAGTATCATCTGAATTACACACAGCGAGGGACCCAAGCGCAGACCGAGTTTCTGCGGGCCCTTCGGAGGCCCCTTCCTGCGAAGGGACGCTCCTACCTGAATGCCGACCGCGACGCATTTTGCGAGCTCTCCGCAAGCCATCCAAATTGACAGAAAGCCACTCCAGGCCGAAGGAAAAATGTTGTCGAGCCCATCACAAGTAAGTCCAGACTCTCAAGTGCCGGGGTCGGCGCTAACCCTACTCTCGGGCCGTCTCAGCCAGCGTGGATTACCGCAGGGCCGTGCTGCGGGACGAGCAGCGGGCCTTTGAAAAAACCAGAATCTGTCGATAACACAACGGCCACACCGTGTACCGCTCTGATCCGCTGCAGCCAAGGCTCTATCTGCGTAGACATTCACAAGAAAGCGGCAGTTGAAAGCAAACAAAATGTGGTGCTAGGCAGAAAAAATGGTCTTTCTGACTTTGACAAAGTGGGGTACCCGCGAAAATGAGGCAAACTACTGCACACGCCAAGAACCCCGCGGGAGTCAGTGTGACAAATCACGCAGGAAGAAGTGCCAAATTGTATTTTCCCCGTCGAGGCGCTGGAGGGCGCTGGACCGATGCCTCGCCTGCATGCAGCTGCAGAAGCTGCCCGTCGATCCGGCGAGAATGCCGCGGCTGCCTGTGGCAGCGGTTTCTGATGGAGCTGGGTAGCTCCCCTGTTGTGGAATTCAGTTTCTTGAGATCAAGAAGTAACTCTTTGATATGCCCGCCAAAGTCTGCAGTGGTCACTCGGCTA
>NW_027154696.1:11411-12085 GCF_002600585.1 Cystoisospora suis
CAGTGAACACGCCGGGGCCCTAAGCGGCTCGAACGCAGCTGAACACAGCTTGCAAGCTTCGTTAACGGAGACGCGTCTCCGGCGCTAGACTACCCCCGCGCCTAAAACTGCTGCGCCCTCGTCAGCACTCGCGCGTTGTAGGAGTTGTAGCTCTTCGCTGGAGAGGTAGCTTCGCGTTAGTCTCCCATGTTTCGCCGAGCTTTTTGTCCTGTGATTTCACTAAGAACTAGCGTTGCACGGTCCATCCCCCTTCCTGTGGCGCGACATCAGGATTGACTCGAAGGCGTGCGGGTGCCCTCCTTGTCTTCTCGATGCGTGACGACGGCTGTGTAAGCAGTGGTGTCTCGAGGTAGTTGAGCTCGCGCTGCCCTGTTCGCTAGGCGGCAGCGAGCGCGGGTAACGAGCTGCCACTTTGCATTTCCGTAGAAACCTGGTATTTCCCGTGCAATGCGGGCACATTTTTGCTGGAAAATCGACAACATACGCTACATCGGTAGACGCTTCAGTGCAGTAGTTCGGGAAAGTCGCCGGGAGGCTGAACGTATGCCAACGAGAAGGCACTTGCCTGCGTTGACTCTGCATAGCACTGTTGTACGCAAACTCTGCCATACGAAGGGAAGCAGCCCACGTTTCTGTCTCATCCCCAACGTATCCCCGCCATATCTGCGTTGATG
>NW_027154696.1:12233-14325 GCF_002600585.1 Cystoisospora suis
CCGTTGTAGTCGACGAGTGCAGCGGGAAAAAATGAGCCACTTCAGACAACCTCTCGACGACCATGCCAATAAAGTTCTGGGCTTGCGCGCCCGACGCGGTTAGCCTTGTGACAAAATCTACCGAAGTGCACTGCCACGGTCTATCTGGGATACTAAGCAGCTGCAATAGATTTTGTGGATTAGTGCACCTAGACTTGTTTTGTTGGCACTCCACAGCAGCTTGTCACGCACTCGTGTCCTTCTTTTTCTATACTATGCCACGCGTACTTTCTGCGGACGGCTTCCAGTGTCTTCCTGATGCCCGGGTGGCCTGCGACTAAAGAATCCTGAAAGAAACGCAACGTGTGAGACCCTGCTCTTGCTGGCACAAACACTCCCACGCTAAAATAAGGCCCTCGTGAGAGAGATATAAATTCCTGACTGTGACACCGTTAGCGCTGATGTGCGGAATGCGTCCCTCTCGTATGCATTCACAGTTGTGTCGGGAACGGATTGATCGGACACCACGAGCTGGAGAGCTAGGACCTCCACTGCCTTTTTCTTGTGTGGTTCGTTTTGCAATATGCGCGATAGCGAAACCGCTTCTCTATTCTTGCTGCCCGGCACCCACTGCACTTTGAATACATAACCCGGCAAGTAAACAAACAACCGCGACACACGCGCATTATCCTCGGAGAATTTAGTTAGTTTTAGAAAGTCAAGAATGGTGGTCTGTCCTGATTATGAACGGCGCGCTCCTGAGACACGAATGAAACTGTTTCACAGCCCCAAACAACTTTCATCAACTCTGCCGCGGATCGCATAATTTCGTTCCTGGATAGTGGGGGCACGACAAGAAGGCAACTGGCTTTTGGTGCCACAACACTTTCTCAAAGTGCGGCAGGGCTAGCACGGGAGAACTCAACAACCATTCCTCCATTATACATATGGCCCTTTGTTCATCATCCCCACTTGAATGGCGCGTTCTTGCGTAGCAGGCGGGTCAGCGGCAGTGCAATCGAAGCAAAATGAGAGAGGAACATCCCGTTATAGGAGGCAAGACCATAGAACCATTTGATTTCCTGTTTACTCGCTAACGGAGTGCCCAACCTTAATAACGCTTCTATTTTCTTTTGGTCCGGGAGCAAACCCTCACTGGAGACCACGAATGCTAAGGAAAACACAGACTCCAGGGAGAATTCACACGTGTTTCTGTTTGCATACAGTCCGTACGCCCGCAGTCTTTTTAACACTTCGAGTAGGTGCCTCTCATGCTCCTCCGCCGTTTTACTGAACAATGGTATGTCTTCTAAGTACGGTAGTTCCGTTTTAACGAGTAGGGCACCCAGCACTTCATGCATTACCGAGTGAAAGACATTGCGTGCGTTCGCGAGAGCGGAAAGCATTATGTTCCGTTCGTAGAGTCCAATCCGTGTACAGAATGCGGTCTTTGGTTTGTCTTCTTTGTTGATGCAGGTCTGGTGGTATCCTGACGTAGGTCAATTTTGGAAAATACCTCTGCTCCCGCCAGCACATCTCGCAAGTCGTCCAACCTGCTCTACGCGCGCTCCTGAACATCACTGCCTCCCACTCGAGTGTCCAGGCAGAATTGCGCAACTGCTAGCACTGTTTCCATAGAAAGAGTAATCTCTCTAACTAACAGAATAACTGATTTCCCCTAGTCGCTTGCCTGCTCACGGCGTGTCTCTCGCCATCGCAGAAGGTCCGCTCCCGCAGGAAACAGTGCACACCCCCCGTGTGCCTGACAGGTCCAGTGCCTTCTCGGTACCGTAGCGTCTCTCACGGCACCAGGCGTCCCAGAATCACTACATGTTACTGAGCTCCTGCCGCTGTAGGCAGCCTCCTAGCTGCCTGTAATAGCCTTACTGTATCCCCTCACCGTCTGATTATTAGCCGAGGGAGGGCTCGAGCTCTTGCGGGCGCATCAGTTGTTACTGTAACGCCTGCATTTCCATCCCCGCGGTTTGAACTGTACGCAGTGCGCAGCCGGGGACGTAGGAGCCACTTGCGGCTGCTGTATCATTTGTGACACGGGAATGATTCTCCCCGAGCTGAGTGTGCATGAATACTGTTGTGAGCCCAAGCTCGTAGT
>NW_027154697.1:0-336 GCF_002600585.1 Cystoisospora suis
GTCTTCTGAGACTCTGACAGTACTACGAAGCCCCCGGTTTTCACTCGCGACCCTGGGATAAAATTTTGAAAGGACCACTGTTACGATCACGCAGAACCTTGGATTCAGCTTTACAAGGCAGATTAGTGGTCCTCAGCCAGTCCAAGTGTCCTTCTTTGAAGTCCACGGGTCCTCGGTGCTGATCAGCATACTTCGTCTGGTACTGCTGCGCCTTTAATAATTCTCGATTCGCCACCTCGAACTTAATCTTTGCTTGGAAGGGTAGTAGATCCACTGGTGTTGCTGTAGGTAAGCGCAATCGCTGACATATTGGTTTGTGTAATGATTCTTGGTGTC
>NW_027154697.1:800-1900 GCF_002600585.1 Cystoisospora suis
TGCAGCCCTTCCGGTGCGGCGCGAGGCCGTTTCACCATGTCCACTACTCCTTTCTGGCTCAGAAGGAGCCTAAACGTTAGGCTTCACTAGAATCCATTTATTTACTCGCAGCTCTTGCGCTGAAAACGAGTTTTTTCGCACCAAACATCGACTGACTTATGCACACTGCACAATGGGGACCACCTGGCCTAGCTCGACGGCTTCGGCCCGCGGGGGTTTCGTTCTCATTCTGCGTCGGACGCAGAATGTGGGGTTTGTAAGGTGCATTAATGTGCATTTCCTTTTCATTTTGCACGGTTCCTTGCCCGGGATCGGGTGGAAACCGTGTATTTGCCTGCTTGATTCACCGGCAGGAGAGTTGGCTTCCGTGAGCCGTCGTGGCTCGCCGGGGGTGCTGGTGTCGTTCTCGCGTTTGTTTCTTATTCTTTGTCGTGCTTCTTGTGGCTTAATGGTTAGCAAATGTCTTTTGCTTCCCATTGATACCTAATTGGTATGAAAAGCGTGTACTTTGCCCTACCGGGCTGCCTTCTGCTTTCCGGCGCGCGGCACCCGTTGTGTTGCGGCCGCCGGTGCTTTCTGCTTCTACGGTGGGAGTTTCTCCCGCGTGAAAATTCTTGGCCTCTTCTGGCGCTTCCCGGTTTTCTACGAGTGTGTTAACTATACTAAATGTGTTGGCCACCAATTAGGCTCCCCTAGAAGCCCTAATATGGCTTTTCAAGAATCCGTCGTTTCGCCCTCCCGGTCCGTGGGTCAGCTAGGTTGCCCGATTATTAGGTCGGTACGTTGGCCTATGTTTGCCCTTTCTTATATTTCGTGGTTTTGTTACGGATTTCTGAGCTTCGAGGCTCTGGATAGGCTTCCCTATCCTTATTCTACTTATTAGGCTTCTCTAGGAGCCCTATTGGTTCCGTGTGTGAGCTGTGCCGCGGCTGTGCTTCCTGGCCCGGTTGTGCGCGAGTCGGAAAGTCCAGCCGTTGCGATCTTTCCGAAAACTGTGTTCCCGCCTTGATGCGGGGTTATACTAATTCCTAAAACCGTAAGAGGTCCCTAACGCACCTTGAATTATTTCTCTACGTGGCTTGGCCGCTGAGATCGGCCAA
>NW_027154698.1:0-276 GCF_002600585.1 Cystoisospora suis
AGATCTCGCCCAGATCCTCCTGAGGGACGTCGTGAGATTGCATGGGGTGCCTAACGCTATTGTGAGCGATCGGGACACCCGTTTTACCAGTGAATTGTGGCGTTGTATGTGTAAGAGCTTGGGTATTCAGCAAAAGATGTCGACGGCCTATCATCCGCAGACTGACGGCCAGGCGGAGAGGACCAACCAGACCATCGAGCAGATGCTGAGATGTGCAATCTTGGGAGATGAAGCCCGTTGGGCTAATTTACTACCTCTCTTGGAGTTTGCATACAA
>NW_027154699.1:0-4855 GCF_002600585.1 Cystoisospora suis
AAGACAGATAGATAGATAGAGGGCTTATATATTGTGTGTATCTGCCTGTATGTATACACAGAAATCCATGTCTCCCGGAATTCCGAGGCAATGCCATATACAAATACATTTCCAAACTTTCTTCTCGAGGTTTCTCTATTTTAACATATACATATACATGTATATATAAGTATATATGTATGTATATGTAAGAATATCTTACTATCTGCGTGTAGATAGATCCGTCTGATGTATACAGTATACCTGTATGTATGTACTATGTCTGCTCGTACATTCACACACTACGGACAGTAGTTCGTAGTTTACTATGATAAGAATGATAAGAATAGGAATGAGGTCTTTTCACATAAAGGCGTAGGCTTACTTGCACATGTATGTGTGTGTGTCGTATGTACATACACTGTATCCTTCTATGCAGCCTATATATATATATAGATATAAACACATAGCTGGAAAAGATGCATGCAGTGTATGTTCTTGTGGAATTTAGGTATATCCAGATACATATATGGATTCAGGTAGGTAGATATATATAGATATCCAACTGGAGAAAATGCATGCAGTGTATGTTCTCGTTGAGTATAGATAGGCAGATCTACATCTATATAGATATAAATGTCTGTATATATCGGAGTAGATATATAGATATATGTATCTCTATGTACCATCTATGTATATCTGTATGCGTAGTTAGAGAAGATCTAAGGGAGATGTGCGTTATATGAGTGTGTCTCTATTTCGATGTGCATGTGTGTATTTTTGGGGTGTCTATACAGCTGGAGAAGATTCTTGAGCTTCCATTCAACTCACTACGAGCTCTTTTCACAGGGCAAGAGAAGTGGCAAATGAAGCGCCTCTCTCTCAAACTTTACTGCCGTCTACGGTTATGGCTACTCGGAAAGATAAGTGAAAAGCTTAACTATCGACAGACAAAGAAACCTCCAACTACGTAAGATAGTCATTATCTTCATTCCTCTCCATCTTTTCTTTTCTTCTGCTTCTCTTGGTATACAGACTGTAACGTACTCTCTTCTCTCTCTCTCTTTCTGCTTCTTCTCTTTCTGTGCCATTGCATGTGATATGTCTTTCTCTCTGTCTCTTCTGTTCGTTTCATAGAGGGAGGCACAGACACTCTTCTACGGTGGGTGTCGCTTGGGGCTTTTCTCTCTAACATCGCTCATGTGGCGATATAGACACATACATCTGCATAACACATGCAATGGGATAGATAGATAGATTAAAGATAGATAGATTAAAGATAGATAGATAGATTAAAGATAGATAGATTAAAGATAGATAGAAAAAGTGACTCGTAGAGAGACAGAGAGAAGGATACGTGAGAGAGAGAGAAAGGCGATAGAAAGTAGGTAGGGATATATGGAGTGTCTTTTTGTATTGTCTTGGCATTTTCCTTCCATGGATCATAAACACCCCCCAACTTACTCGTTGCAAGTTAATCCAGCTCCCATATATGTTTATATATGTTTATATATATTTGAAAGTATGTATACGTGATACCTGCGTATATGTCTGTATGTCTATCGATGTATCTATGTATATATATGTATATATGTCTATGTGTATATGTGTGTATGTGCATAGATTGGTGTGGGGGTAGCGGACGGGCGGTGAGGCTGCGAAGTGTGTGAACGTATCCGATATGTCCTACCGCGATCTCTTTTCATTAGCTGAAGAGAGAGAGAGAGATAGACGATAGATGAAAGACCCATCTTTTCATAGTGAGCAAGGTGGTAGCATTCCTCTTCTTCTTCTTCGTTATGGTTCATAGGAAGTGTGTATGCTATTTTTCCATCTTATCTTTCACCTTTCTTTCTTTCTTCGTTCTCTCTCTATATGTATGTCGACCATGCCTTCTTCTCCCGTCAACTACCCAACTACCCTTCACGAGGATTCCCTCCTGTCTCTTACACTCTCCCTTTCTCTCTTCTTCTGGACTTCTCTCTCTCCTTTCTTCCTCCTCTTTTTCTTTTTCTTGTAGGAGTATTGTAATGATGCTAGCGTCGGGCTTAGATTTGCGAAGGCTGGATAGCTCTTGGTCTCTCCTCCAGCTCATCCGCAACTATGCCAATGAGTGCTTTATGAATCTCTTCGTCACCTGGGCTTTCTCTCTAGGTAAAAGAAAAAAGTAAACAAGACAGACATCTCCGCAGAGCTGTCTCCATCTCTACATGTATCTATACACGTCTATTTATGTATAGCTAAGTAGAGAGTGATGTATAGGAATGTCTCTGTCGAGATAGATGAGTGTTCGTGTGAATATGTCTATCATAAGGGGGATATGCTGCTCTACTACTTTCTAGATGTGAATCGGAGTGGATCGAAAGATCTGAAAGTCCTTGCGGAGAAACAGCATGCGAGGGTGTGTGTCTCTAGTCTCACCCCACAAAGAAAGAAAGAAAGAAAGATTTACATATATATATACATATATATATATATATATATATATGGACACCTATGATAGATAGACACCGTGCCGAAAGTACAGGCTACTCATCCAATTCCTTGGTATACATAGATATGTTTTATGTATAGATCTTTACCTATAGATATATATCTATACATATGTATATCTATAGTTATCCTCACGTCTTTGCACTCCTTCGAGTGTATGAATATGTGTGTATATTTATGTGTATCTGGTAACCTTTTTTCCTCATAAATACCTTCCCGATCTTTCTTGTGAATGCGATTTCTTTCTTTCTTTCTTGCCCTCTTTTCTTCTTCTCTTTTCTTTCTTTGTGTTCTGTATCTTCACGGCGTTGTTTGTCTTGTCTCTCAGATGAGGCCCTCTATAAGAGGGAAGGCGTTTTATGTCCGAGAGGCTCTTCTCAGAAGCAGAAGAGACTTCTCCCAAAGACCATTATTAATATGATGAGCGGAGAGGAAGGTCTCATGCAGAAGCTCTCCACTTTAAATGACTTGTTCGAAGGAGAATTTATCGACATCCCCAAGCATGCTAAGGAAGAGGCCGCCTATCGCCTTATCAAACATATTCTTAGTCAGAATCCCTCGCGTACTATTCTAGATGTACGTCACAACGCAGATACAGATAGATAGATAGAAAGAAAGAAAGAAAGAGACGGTGGAGATAAAGAAAAGGATGTTTGCATGTATATAGACAGATATGTATATCTCTGTCTATCTATATATCTATATAGGATATGAGTGATACTGTGGTGTGCATGCGTTAAAACTGAGTAGATAAGCGTGAAGCTGTAGAACTCTATGTATGCCTATGTATGCCTATGTATGTCTATGTATGTATGCCTATGTATGTATGCCTATGTATGTATGTCTATGTATGTATGCCTATGTATGTGTCTATATAATTGTGGATACGTATGTGTGTATACATTGATAGAGGCAACGAGCTCGTCATGCCCCATGTATTTCTACGTGCACATGCATACATACACAGAAAGAAAGACGTTGATCGTTTTCATCTAGTGGAAATATGTGATATCTACATCGATATATATGTATATATATATATGTGTATAGGGATATACATTCGATCTAGATAGATACAGCTAGAGACATATCTAAGGGTGTGATATAATTCGTACTGTATGAAAGTGGTTGTCTCTCTCTCTCTCTATATATATATATATCTCCATATATATATATGTCTCTCTCTCTCTATATATATATATATATCCATCTTTCATTTCTCGTCTTTTCCTCTTCTTCCGTTCATCCAATCTTCTTTCTCTTTTTTGTGTGTCTTTGCGATGCCTCTTCTCTCTCCGTATCGCCCTAACTCCCCCATCTTCGCCCTTCTCTTTCTTCTTTCTCCTCTAGTTATCCTTTTTCTTCCATGGATGACTCGGCTTTATGGATCTCTGTATGCGTGTGTATCTATCTATCTCTCTCTCTCTCTTTCTCTTTCTATGAATCTTTTCATGTATGTGTCTGTCTGTTTATCGATGGCGCATGCGAAGACCCTACCGGGGTATGGAGAAGCGAGGAAGAAAGAACAAGAGAAGGAAAGTCTCTACGGAACAGGCGAAGAGGGAGACGACGGGGAGAGAGGAGAAGAGAAAGACGTGCGAGAGAATATGTTCGTCGTTCATCGCGGCAAACGAGGAGCCGGGGGTGGGGACGAACAAGAAGAAGAGGCTATAAGACCTCCAAGAAGAATTCCTGTGTATAGAAAGAAAGACCCAGGTATAGAGAGACACCTGAGACATAGAGCATTCATTTTGTAATCTAGCGAGAACAGTTCTAAAGAGAGAGCCATGATCCCGACAAGCCTCTCGATCATCTTCTTCTTCTTCTACCACCATGTATCTGGAGGGCTATATTTCTCTATGTATGCATGCGCCTATGTGCGTGCATGATAGCTCGTTGGAGATTGTTCATACGCACATGAAACCCTTGTCTCTCTCTGTAAATAGGTTCAAGATAGATTAAAGATAGATGCACTAAAGATAGATAGATAGATTAGAGATAGATAGATAGATATAGTAATTTTTGAACATATATATATATATATATATGTATATATGTGTGTGTCTATAGAAGATATCCACTTGGCGTGGTGTTAACGTCCCCCCCACAAGTCGGGGATTGGGCAGCTTCTTCTTCTTCATCTTATTTTTGTGTCTTCATTCTCTTTCTTTCTCTCTTTCTCTTTTTCTCTGTCTTTCCTTTCTATCGACGGGCTACTGTCTTATCATCCCCCTTCAACTACTAGTACTTCTGCTTTGTTTGATACAAAGACAAGAACGAGTAGTAGCAGTAGTAGGAGAGTGGCTCGTTAATTGTGGTGGATCTCTTCTTGTGGGGCTGCCGTTCGCTTTTCTTCTTCAACAACTCTTCCCTCGTCTCTTTC
>NW_027154699.1:4978-5757 GCF_002600585.1 Cystoisospora suis
CTTTAGTGTTATGTCAGTTTATCATTCGTCACACGGCAGGTCAAGTTCGCTACGACGCTCGCAGTTTCGTCTCCTCCAATGCTCAGCCCTATGTATTACCTCCAGGTAGGAGGAACAATGGANNGGGGGGGGGTGAACAAGGGGAAGGGGGGAGGAGAAGATGGAGTTTGGGTATGGAGGAGACAACCAGGGAGGAACGAGTAGATGTCTCTCTAAGTGGTAGACTGTCTTCAGTTCAATTGCAAGCCATATAGATAGATAGATAGATGAATACTTTCTCATCAGACAAGAAGGTATACATGACAGGACAAGACGACAAAAGCGTAGCGCCATGGCGCGACTTCAGTAGTGGTCCACACACCCACACAGGGAGAGAGGGAGAGCAGGTAGGTCTAGACATATATATCTATGTATTTTCCAACCCTTCGCACGTATCTGTCCGTACATATGTATATAGACGTTCTTATATATCTTTCTCTATCCATGCGTAATCTGTGTATTGCAGGCGATGGAGTCATCCCTATGCACTCCCTTCTCTTACGTGTCTCTCTCTCTGTCTCTGTGTGTGTATGCTAGAGTTGAAGAGAGCTTTATCAAAGACCAAGATTCCTTTACTTCGGTGTCTATTAGGAAAAGACGAAGAAGGGAAAGAAGACTCGATCCCTGACACTCTTCTACGTACGGATCTTTCTATGAAACTCCAGCAATTCACAAGCACATCTCTTGCTCTCGGACAAGTAAGACCTTCTTACACCTCCGATAGATAGATAGATTAAAGA
>NW_027154699.1:5847-6080 GCF_002600585.1 Cystoisospora suis
AGATAGATAGATAGATAGTAGGTTGAAGGAGTTGAGACGCACGGGGGAATGGTAGAAGGAGTTTGTGTGTTTCTCCATCATCTCGATCTTCTCTTGTCTTTGTGAAAAGCATGAAAGAGAGGGCTTTTTCTTTCCTTTACTCTCGATCTTTTCTTTTTATCCTTCAAAGTGGTATAGGTAGTTCCCGTACATTTCCATACATACACTCAGTTCTAACCCCATATATCCTCTCT
>NW_027154699.1:6318-6822 GCF_002600585.1 Cystoisospora suis
CTCTCGTTCTTGTCTTTTTCTTTCTCTCTCCTTCTCTTTCTTTCTTTCTGTCCCTTCCTCCTTCTGTTTCTTTCTGTCCCTTCCTCCTCGTTCTCCTCTTCCTCCTCCTTCTCTTTCTCTTCATTCTCTCCTTTCTCTTCTCCCTCTTTCTTTAGGAGCCTCCTGAGAGTCACTTCGTAGTGTGTGTGAATTCAGAGAGAGGGGAGTTTGCCTCGGTAGCCTTTGCAAGAAAAGAAGAAAATTTAGGAGATGCAGTCGTAAGCAGAGCGACCTCCTTCACGCGCTCTCACACATTCATTCCTGGGAAGAAATTTCGTGTGGATGGAGCTCTTCTCTTTGACGAAGAAATTGCGAGCTACGGCTTCAAGAAGAAAAAGACCAAGAAAGTTAAAGACATTCTCGCTGCGATGAACGAAGAAGAAAGAGAAGGAGAAGAAGGCGGTCTAAGAGGAGGAGAAGCGAAAAGCTCGCTTGGCTTGATCGATAAGACGGAGAAGAAGAAGA
>NW_027154700.1:0-272 GCF_002600585.1 Cystoisospora suis
AGGTTGGCTTCCGGCTAGGCTGGCGGCTATTATTCGGGCCGCGCTAGCTCCGAGGGGACCGCTAGGTTCCCCGGTCGGCCGTGCAGATGGCTCTGGGCGTCGATCCCGGGCGTTCCGTGGGCTCTTTCGCCCAACTGTTGGACCAATGAGCGATTAAACCGCATTAGGTACCGAGGGGTACCGTAATGTACAAGTTCCCGCACAAGGAAAGTTCACTCTACTGCACAATCATTCTTCTTCACCACACTCATTCTTCTCTACACTTATTGTTC
>NW_027154701.1:0-8012 GCF_002600585.1 Cystoisospora suis
TGTTGGTTGCTAGATGGTGGGGTGGGGCTCTGTAGTAGTATGCAAGAGAAGTCTGTATGTGTAGTCGTAGGAACTACGCGGTCGGTGGTTTAGATTCACGTGATGTTCATGTTTCTTCACTCCTGCTTAACTGGATTTCTTTTTCACTGAGGGACAATAGGAGAGGTGGCTGTTGTGGTGGTAGGAATCGTAGTGGTAGTGGTGGTGGACGACCGACCCACCGCGTAAATAGTATGGTTCTTTATCATGGTGAGCGAGCGCTTCGTTGCGCTCGGTTGTTTCTGTTTCTCTCCTCCACGTCGGAAACGTAAGAGGAAGAGCGTTGCTGGGTTATGTTCTTTTCTCGACCAGGTTCCCGTTTCTCAAGAATTCACCGAGTCGTGAGTGAATGAGTCTTCTGTGCTTCATAGTCTTTCTTGAGGTAGAATCCATAGAGAGAGAGAGAGATAGGAAGCCAGTGAAACGGTGTGGTCTGTCTTCATTCATGGTCGAGTTCGTCGACGATGAGAGAAGGAATGACCACTACTACTACTCATCGTCCCTCATTCATTCATTCACGCATTCATTCATTCACCATCTTCATAATGACTTATAGCTGTGTCGTTACTTTCTGCTATAGTAGCGATAAAAAGTAAATACCAGCGAAATAGAAAGAATAATGAACCCATTTTCTGAAATCCCGCGAAGTAGATGATCGTCATGTCGACACCTACCACTCAAATCATGTGAAAAATAGCAACGACATGAGTGGTGACGATTCGGTTCTTCTTATTTTTCCTCGTCTTCCTTTTCATGAGAATAGCCTTGTTGAGGAGATTTCGCGTCCTTTCTTGTTGTGGATCTTATTTCTCACGAACATTTCTTTCTTTTTTTCTTCCACGGGTTCGAGTCTATCATCCAAGGGGAGAGAAAGAGACAGATGATTTAACAGGCGAACAGGCGCAGGCAGAGACTTCGATGATGGTTTCTTGACGATAGCTTTATGGCATTCCATGCTCTCCTCTTCTCTAAATTTCCTTCAGTTGTCTCTCTATTGTTAAAAGAAAGAAGAGAGACTGTCAATCATTCATTTGTCTTCGATCTTCTTCTTCTTTACTCTCCAAATCATCCACTTCCCCCTCCCTCGCTGGTTCCTTCCTCGTTCACTCTCAGAGTCTTCATATCTTTCTCTTTCCTCCCGATTCATGTGTCTATCACTCTATCTCTGTAGATCTGTCTTTCTATCTCTCTGTCCACGCGTTTGGCTCTTGGCATTCTTTTCTCTCTCCTTTTCAGGAATCTTTTCTTCTTTCACGGTCTACTCTCCCGCAGGCAGCCGTCTGTCGCTTCGTCTTCGTCGTCTTCTTTTTCTTCTGCAGTCCTTTCTGTTGATTAGCTGTTCTCATCTCTTTTCCATTCCTTGGAGATCTCCCAACTATCTCTCATCGATTTCTTTCATTCTTTCTACAGAAGCTAGAAGATTGCTCTGTTCCACTTCTCTCTCTTCGTCGTCATCGCCGTATTGTTCGTTTTCTCCTATTGATTTTTTTTCTCACACTCCTTCCTCTCGGCCTTTTCTTTCTTTCCGTCATTTGAATGGTTCTTTTTAAGTTTCTTTCTTTCTTTCTCTTGGCACTAACGAAACGTCATTTGAATTGTCTCCATCATCTTCTTGTTGACTCAAAGGTCCCTCTCCCGGAGTTTCAGTTGCTTCGTTCTTTTTCATCTTCGTTTCTTTCGCTCTCTCTCTTCTCCAGAGAAGGAGATCATCTTTATCTCATTAATTACTCGGTGTTGCAACGCATCCTTCTCTGATAAGAAGAAAGAAAAGAGACAGAAAGAGGTGTTTTGGGGCAGCATCCATCGACTTCAGAAGTAGATGGAAAGATAGATTAAAGACAGATAGTTGAAAGATAGATACACATAATTAGATAGGTAGGCTCGATTCAGGACATCTGTGTACATATGAAAAGAGGAGGTGTTTCGTGTCTTTCATGCTTGTTGCTACTCTTCTTGAGATAACGGAGGAGTCTTTTTCAACTTCTCAGTCTACAAGAAAAAGAAAGATCGAGCTCTTTCCTTTCCTTCTTTAGTCCATCGGTATGGCTGTTTCTTCTTCATCTCTTTCTTCTAATGTTTCTCCATCCTTGTTGCTGCTCTTCTCATTCGATATCGTAATAGAAGTGGAAGAAGACTCATTTCTTTAACAGAGAAAGAAGAAGAAGAAGAGTTGGAATTTTCTTCTTCTCTGACAGGGTCACATTTGATTCTTTCTTCTTCTGTCATAACGACAACTTGGGGGTGGTGGTTCATTTCTATCTCTTTCTTTCATCGTGAGTTCTTCTTTGGTTTCTTTCTGTTTGTAAAAGACCTCCTACTTTCCTAATCGCCTTCAAGAAGATAGAAGAGACGTGGTCGTTCTTCTTTTCTTCTTCTTCTGTGTTTTCTTTCTCTCGCATACTTCTTCCTTCTTTAAAGAGAGATATGGCGGGAGAAGAAGCTCCATCATCATCGACTATCTCGTCGTCTTCTTCCTCGTCTTTATCCTTAGGGGCAGAAGTTCCGTCTAACAATGCAGCAAATGATTTGTCTTCATCTTTCTTGTCTTCGTCATCATCTTCCTCTTCTTCTTCCCACTTCTCCTTTCCACAGAAACAAGAAGAGAGTGAGGAGGATACCTCCGAGAGTCCGTCTTGTGAGTTGACCTGTCTGTCTTCATCGTCGACAACGACGACTTGCGATTCTCCGGATGATCTTCAGCATCGCCCTCCTTCGCATCTTCATCTTCGTCATCTTCGCTCGTCTTCACAACAGAGAGAACCACAAGATTCCTCTCACCTAGACGCTTCTTCCTCTTCCTCTTCTTCTTCCTCTCTTTCATCATGTTCCTCGTATGAACAAGGTGTGTCTGTTGGGAGTGACTTGCTTTCACAGGGGTTACCTTTGTATAGATCGTTGTCGTCATCTTCATCATCGTGTGGTACCGGTCCTACCGAAGGATCGACTCCTCCTCCCTCACGATCTCTCATGTGTGAATCTCTTTCACTGTCTACAAGTTTGTTACTCTTGTCCTCTCAGTCTTCTTCTGCTTCTGGTGGGGCTGTGGGTCGTGGCGCCTCTTCTTCCTCCTCGTCACCAACAGAAGAAGAAACCGAAGCAGCAGAAGCAGCAGCAGGTGGTGGTGGTGGTAGTGTCGTCTCTTCATCGGAGAGAAAGAAGAGTCGTCTGTTGGAGATCTCGTGTTGTTCATCCCCACCAAATTGTCTCTCGTGTGATATCACGTCGTCTTCTCCTGCCGAAGTTCCACGAAAAGAAGAAGAAAGCAAGATCGCAGAAGAAGAAGAAGCTAATGGATCACGTTCTTCCTCGTCTCTTCTTGCTCCAGCGGAAGGAGATAGAGGACATCTCATGGTCTTATCACGATCTCCTCCTACTAGTCTCTTAGATGAGTCCTCTTGTAGTCAAGCTACAACTACTCCTGTTCCCCTTGTTGTCCCTCTTTCTTCTTCTTCTTCTTCTCTCCATCTTCCTGATATTCATCACAACATGCATGCCGGCGTGCCTGGCGTCTCAAACTCGGATGATCGATTTACAGGCGGATTTCTTCAGTCGGTGTCCTCGAGTTTGAATTCGTCTCTACAGGAAAAAGCAGAGAAAGAAAGGGATGAGAAGAAGATTCTGACCCACGAAGAAGAAGAAACAGACAAGGAGGTGCCTTTATCTCTCTCGTCTTCTTCCTCCTCCGATGAAAAGAACTCCTCGCTTGAGTCGTCAATCTCTTTAGTTTCTCCGGGGGGGGGGACTGCTTCTTTTTTCCTTTCTCCTCTAACCGCATCGTGGTGCTTGAAAGTTCTGCAAGAGAATCCTTCGTCTCCTGATCAGCAACTCGCTGCTTTTCTTTCTCTCGGGGCGGGACCTTCCGATCCTCAGCCTTGTCTCACAGCTCCACTGGCTAGAGAAGCCGAGGGGGAGCACCCGTCTTCTTCTCTTCTTTCATCTTCATTCTCATCTTCATCTTCTCTATTAGATCGACAGGATGAAGACGCGAAAGGTTGTGAAAGGTCGCATGATAATGAAGGGTCTTCTCGATCATTTATCATCGATGAAGTTAAGAAGACGTTCTTTCCCGAGAGATCCCCGGATGTGATACTCCCCTCGAACACGCCCCCGCGCACAACTGTAGGAGGAGTAGAGGGAGTTGAACGAACGTCTCTTAATCGTGGAGAAGAGGAAGTCATCGGAGGAGTAGATGTTGAGAAAGAAAGATGTCTTAGGGATGAAGGTTTTCGTATTGGGGAAAGAAAGAATGGAGGTGGAGAAGAAGGAAGTTTTCTGGCGAAAGAGGCGAATGAAAGAGAGGAGGAGGAGGAGGAGAAGAGAAGAATGGATATGATGAAAGGAAGAAGAACAGATGATGAGAGCACCAAGGAATTTAATGATGCTGCATGCGCGACACCTCGTTCACATCACTATCAAGGGCGAGGTTGTTCACTCCCTTCTTTAGCACCACCTCGATCATCACTTATCACGGGGTGTACATACACCCCGTCAACGGTATCTGTATCTCCAGTCTCGACATGTAAACAGCAGAGAAGTAAGGAGATGTCGTCGTCTTCCTCCTCCTCCTCCTCTTTGTGCTTTTCACAAGAGCAGGTCAGCCTTCATACTCAGATCGATTCGAAGGAGACAGAACAAACCTTTCCTTCTGACGTTGTGTGTTGCGAGAACCTTCTTAATGATCAGACGTCGTCTTTCTCTTCGCATGCACAAGAAGTAGAGAAAAACCGGAGATCAGATGAAGAAGAGGCTGATGACGATGTTGACACGTCATCTTCATCGTCTTCATCTTCTTCTTCTTTGGAAAGTCTATCACTTGATGGTCTCCATTCTTCTTCTTGTCTTGATGTCCCTTCTTCTCTCTCTTCCACACTTCCTCTTTCTTCTTCTTCTTCTCATCTTCCTCAATCCTCTTCTCCCCTTTGTCCTCTTCCTACGTCTCTGTCGAGAAATGATCCAGTAAGCAGCTTAGCTGCAGGAACCTTCCCAACAGGTGGAGTAGGTAACTGCAACACCACACCCGCAGACCAACTCTTCTCCAAATCAGCTTCTCTCTCTCCTTTACTATCTTCTTCGTCTTCCTCTTCCTGTGTAAATCTTCCGTCTCATCTTGGTCAGAATAATCAAGTGGGAGGCCATACAAATACAACACCAGCTCCTACGACTACTACAGCTACTGACCCTCTCTCTTCAGCTTCTTCTTTCTTCTCTTCATCCAGCTCATCTCTGCCTTCATCTTCTTTCTCTTCTGTACAGAATCTCTTAGCTTTACGGGCTGCTGCGGTCGAACGTCTCTTAGCGGCTCTTCAGCAACAGCAACCACAGCAGATCCAGCAGCCTTCATCGTTCGTCACACCAGAATCATCTCCATCTGTCTATACACCTCAACAGAATGGGAATCAAGGTGGTGGTGGTAGTGGTGGTGGACTTGGTGGAGGTTTGAATCTATTTCAGCCGGGATCTGATGTTTTCTTGTCATCATCTCCATCAGCTTTATGTGGGTTGCTTCCTTCGTCTTTCGCCAGTGCTTCCTTGTGTTTCAATCCTCTCTTTTATTCTCCTTCTGTTCTTGCTGCTGCCTCAACTCTTCTCGCTGCAGGAGGGAATGTTGAAGCAGTTCTAGGGGGGGGGGGAGAACAAGCAGGAGGAGGGGGAGAACAAGGACAGCAGCAGATACCCTGGAATGAGGTGGGTGGGGGGCCAAGCACCACGACTACGACCTCGACAACTCATCCTGAACATAGTGCTGCAGGAGTAGGTGTCCCTCCTTGCAATAATCTTTCTTCTTTCTCCTGCGCACCTCATCATCTGTCTGGAGGAGGAGGAGAGAATTCTGCAATGAAAGATCTCCTACCTTTCTTAACTCAAGGCGTGCATTCTCCTCCTCATCACCATACAGAACAACGAACAGAAGAAGGTTTTTCTTCCTGCCTCCATTCAAGGGCCAATCCAGGTCTGAATCTATCCGCTTCTTCTTCCTCTTCGATCAACACGCCTCCTACCACTCCTGTCATGTCGGCCCCTTTCTCTGCCTTCCCGAGTGGGGGGCCTATCAGCAACTTCAGTACCAGGACTCCAGGTGGCGAAGGAAAGAAGAACCAAGTGATGCACTCTCTACTAGGAAATGTCACTTCTTCTTCGTCTTCGTCTCCTGGTGGTGGAGAGAAAGACAGCAGAGCATTAGAGAAGGAAGCAGGAGGGAGTGATGGAGAGATGATAAGGACGGGTCATCCCGATCGTCATAGTCATGGCACAATACAAACATTGACACCGACAACGACGACCGATATCTCGTCTTCCTCTTCTTCCCCTCCTTCCACAGCAACCACAAGTCGAACGACGACCTCGAGTATGATGATGATGACAACAGCTACGAGCCTAGGAGGTCCTCCTACAGCTCTGGTCAACCACTCTCTAGCTCCAACGCCTTCAAGAAGCACATCCACCAATGACGATCTACCTCATTCCATGACGAATACTACTCCTACGTCTACTCCTACGACTCATCATCATAGTATCCGGCCTCAAGAGACATTAGATACAGGGGGAGGAGGAGGAGGAGAAGGCGGAGCGTTGAAGCCAAGTTCTTTGTCCTCTTCCTTCTTCTTATCACCGTTAGCCTCTTGTTCTACCACGACGACTTGTAGTAGTAGGAGAAAAGCAGCAGTTGTCGAGGGTGGGAGAGAAGGAAGTGCACCCCCTCCAAGTGCTTGTGGAGATGTGGATGGCCATAGCGTAGCAGCAGCTCTTCAGTCGCATCATGCTGCAGCATCATCTTCATTGTCATGTCTATCTTCTTGTAGCAGGAGTAGCACGACTGCTAGTAGCACAACGAGCGGGTCTGTTGGCGGTGGTGCTGGGATTCCAGGAGGGAGTGAAGACTTCTTTCTGCGAGCTAAGCAATGTGAACATGTGCCGGGGGTGTGTTTTGATCGATGGAACCAAGGCTGGATAGCCACGTGGAGAGAGCAGAGACGTCCGGTTCATAAGCATTTCTCTGCAAAGAAGTACGGGTTTGAGAGAGCTCGAGCTCTAGCCATAGAACATCGACGAATGATGATCATGAAACAGCAACAGCAGCAACCAGGCACAAGCTGCTACAATAGTAGGAGAGCCACACCCTTCATGATACCGTCGTCGTCAGGAGGAGGAGGAGGAACAACAGGAGGGTGCGGAAAAAGAATGACATCTTCTTTTTCAACTCGCCACTTTGACGATCGTCATCATCTTCTTCATCTTGATTCTCTTCTTCATAGCAACACACCAACGAGTGCGACAACAACGACAACTTCCGCGAGCCCTCATCAAGATAAGACGTTGACTCTAGCAGGACAGGAGGATCATAGTAGTAGTAGTCATGATCATCTTCATCTTCTTCCATCGCCATTTGGAGGGGGGGGAGGGATCGAGAAGGAGTCGTGTGGGGGTCTTCATCTTCGTCCTGACGTCGCTACTGATAAGATGCAGACACGTGATTCCTCTTGTTCGTCTTCTCTCCTCTTTGTATCAGGTGTGCATGCAACAGCACTAGAAGATCATTTGTCTATGATAAGAGGAGGAGGAGAAGAAGGTAAGAACGAAGAGAAAAGAACAGGTGAGGTGTCAATGTTGGACCTTTCACAAGATGAGTCAAAGAGACCCATCAAGAGGCAGAAGAAAAGGAACCACTCCTCTTCGATTAGAGTAGATGAAGGAGGAGAAGACGGGAGTTCGACTCCCCTTGAAAGGAGTAGGAGTGGCTTAAATGTCTTGGATAATAATATAGGAGGAGAAGATCAAGAGAAGAATGATGTGAAGACTTTAACTTCTTCGCTTCTCTTGGGTATGAATCGGCATGATGTTCTCTCTCTTCTAGGGGGAGGAGAAGAAAGGGGAGGAACACCTCAGATAGGAGGAAGTGGATGTAACACCTCCTCCTCCGCTTCTCCTCTCTATTCGAATGGTACGCATACTCCCAATAGTAGTAGGAGAAGAAG
>NW_027154701.1:8081-8506 GCF_002600585.1 Cystoisospora suis
TCTCTCTTCTTCTCTCCCTCTTATGACACAGATAAGTCATGAGAATGTGTATGAAGGAAGAGGCAGAGGAGGAGAAACAGATGGAACGGACAGCCATAGGAGCGTCAGCAGCACCTGTCTTGGTAGAGAGGAGACACTTGAGAAGGATGATAGAGGAACGTCAATCCGTACGAAACACTTCATGGACGAAGCAGGAATAGGAACGGGGAGAAGAAGAAGGAGTACCGTGAAGCATCATCCACAGATGATTCCTATGGGGAGGACCGAAGGAGGAGAAGTCACTGGGGAGTTAAATAGAGAAGGAGAGAATACAGACATGCTCCCGACGGCCTCCACGATGGTGCAGATGATGATGGTAGGCCTAGGAGGTAGTCATGATCATGGCTGCTTGACTCCTCTGAATTCTAAAACGAAAGGGGGGGGGG
>NW_027154701.1:8581-9043 GCF_002600585.1 Cystoisospora suis
ACAACTGCAGCCTCTATAGGAGGTGTGAAGGGGGGAGGAGGAGGAGTGTACGGAAGATCAACAGGAGGAGATCATTCGCATCATCAGACACCATGGGCTGAGCTTGTTGCGAGGATGCCGAGAACAGAGAGAGTTAGCTTCGATTTCACGAATCAAAGGTAAGCAAAAGACGAGGAGGGATCGAAATTACTAAGAGCTAGATAGACGGATGGATTTATGATAAGATCTTGAGGTGTCCTTTGACCTCTGTAGGTTTTGCTATCGATCTGGAAGTAGATGGATAAATGGATGGAGAAGGAGAGACATCACTGAAGAAAGTCAGTCACCCTAGAGAATGGCATCTCCTCTTATCCGTGGATGTGTCTATCTACCTATATATTGGGGCAAAGGCAAAGGGTCGTGTCGCTGTAGGTGCTGAGCCGTCCTTAGGAGGGAGATGAGAGAGATCAATAGATAGATAGA
>NW_027154701.1:9060-29488 GCF_002600585.1 Cystoisospora suis
GATCAAACATACATAGATAGATTGCTTTTCGCTTGTCCATCTGTAGTAGCTCGAGATTCCTCTGTTTTCTCTTGTGTATGTGTATGTTCTTTCCTGTGTCTTTCTTCTTCTTTCAGCTGGATAGCTCAGTGGAAGCAGCAGGGATGTACGACCTATCGGCGGTTTTCTGTCTCGAAGTATGGGTTCCATCAAGCCCATCAGCTCGCCATTCAGTTCAAACAAGAGAACTATAAACCTCTTGGGTCTGCAAGCCATTCGTCTTCTCATCATTCGAGATCACACTCCACGACTCTCTGTTCTTCTTCTTCTATTCCTGAAGGGAGAGGAGGAGGAAGTGGAGGAGGATTGATGAATGCGCCCTCTCAGTCTGCAGTCGGTTCATCATATGGGGGAGAAAGAAGCTCAATACCACCCAGCCCCGCAGCAGGAGGAGAAGCCACACCGCTGTCTTCTTCACCTCATACAGAGAGTAGTAGGTATGTAGGTACTCACACAACTCGGAGTTCGAAGACGATGGGCTCCTCGTCTTCGAAGCCTTCTTTCTCTCGTGTATCTGAGACGTCTCTACCTCATCAAACCCATACAGGAGGAGGAGAAGGCGTGGGGAGTGGAGAAGAAGGGAAAGGAGAAAGAGAGGGAGAAGAGAATGAGATGTGGGGGGGATGCTCTTCTTCTTCTTCATTTCCAGGTGTCATGACAGCCAGCGAGACAAGAGGAGGAGGAAGAAGACTTAGTAGCAGAAATCATCTTGCCATTCATCATGAGAGAAGTGAGAATGGATCTAATGGGGTGAAGACGATCAAGAAGACTCGAAGATATGGAGAGAGAAGAATAGGAAAGAATCCTAGTGTTAAAAGCTCAATGAAGATAATAGAAGGAGGAGGAGGAGGAGGAAATAAAAGAGGAAGAGGGCGAGACTCTTCTTCTCAACAGCCTGAGAGTGTATGCAGGATAGAAGAGGGAGAGGACAGGAAGAAGAACCCCGTTGGGAGAGAAGCGGATCAGCCAGATCAACCGTCGTTGTATGGGGCCCATGGGGACGTAGAGATAGAAGGGGCTTCTCTTGGTTTTCTTTCATCGGAGAACCCGAAAGATGAAGAGGATAGAAGAGATTGTAATGCAGAAACAAGAAAGAATGGCATCTCTGAGGAGGAGGAAGAAGAGAAGAACAACATGAGAGCTCTCCTTTCATCTTGTTCTTCTTCTTTTGCCGGCGAGAATCGACCGGATTTCGCCGGTGGCCTTCTCTCTCAAAGGACAGGAAGAGAAGGAGAAGAACAGAATCTTCTTTCATCGAATCTTCTCTTAGGATTCCCCTCCTCTTCTTTCAATCAAGTAGGGGTAGATGCCTCATCATCTCCCTCCTTCTCTGATCTTCATAATCTCTTGTCGAGTACTACCACCACTACGTCGCCGTTGTTCTCTCCCCCCCAAGCAGAAGTCGCCGTAGCGGCTCTTCTTCCTTTTCTCTCGTCACTCCCTCAGACAACCGCATCTTCGCTTCTCGCCACCTTATCATCTCATCTGCATCACTTGACCGCCCCCCCCGCCGCCGTCACCCCACCTGCTGATCTTCAGGCTCTTCTCGCTCAGTTCGGAATACGGCAAGAGGAGGGAGAAGGAGACGGAGAGAACAAAGAAGACGAAGGAGAAAGACAAGGGGCAAACGAAAAGGGGGGGCGTGCAGGAGGAGAAAAAGGTTCTTCATGTCTCGAATTGGAAAAGGATCATCTGTTGTCTTCATTGGATCATCACGGACACGAGGGCCTTCATCCTCCTTCTGCTAGTATCTTCTGTCGTGACTTTACTGACGAGACAACAGAATCGCTTTCTTCTTCCTCCTCTTTATCTCTCAATCCTCGTGACTATGTAACCGGGGATCAAGACTCCTCGTCTGTCTCGAATACAGTGACTCCGATCGCCCTATCAACGACTTCCGTGGTACTTACTCCTCCGCCTACGGCTACCACGATGGCAAGTGGGGGTCTAGCTGAAGGGCAGCTTGGAGAATCGAGTGTTACGGGCAGTCATATCGATGCTCTTGAACGTTGTATGAGAGGGAGCGTAGGAGGGGGAGCAGAAAGAAGGGGAGGGGCAATTGAAGAAGAGACAAAAAAGAGTGATGGGGAGGGTGAGAAGAAGCAAAAGACAATAGGAATAGAGGAAGAAGAGAATAGAAATGAGGAGGGGAGTGGTAGTGGTAGATCATCTTCATTGTTATATGTACTAGGTGTAGGCAATACAACGGAGGGATGCAGCAGCACAGAGGTGTCAAGCGGTGCCAATTCTCCCGTGACACTTATAGCAACAACAGGCGAAGGAGGAGGAGGAGAAACAGAAGCCAAAAGAGCAAGTGAAGAGAGCTTACCTCCTGTATCTTCAAGTCATCACCATGAAGAAGAAGAAGAAGGTGAGGACAGGAAGGGAGGGGGTGAAGAAGAAGAAGAGAGTCGTTGTCATGGTGTTGCATGCAATAGTAGTAGTATGATGATGGTTGTCAGTCCAACCCATGAAGAGAAAGAACAAGAACGGAAGAGACAGAACAACGAGAAGAAGAGACGTTTCTCTGCGATCTCATCCAACTGTCAGAAGGCATCTTTCTTTCTTAGAGGTCTAGAAGGGGGAGGAGAACAACAACAGCAATCTTACGAAGAAGAGGGGCATAAGAAAGAAGATCCTTCATTCTCGTCATCTTCCTCTTCATTAGCAGGATCTAAAAGACCCAGGACCACATCAGAAGACCCAGAAAAAGAAGAAGGCGACGAACCAAAGTCGGCTTCTTCTACTCCTCTTGTGATTCCTCCTAACAGTACGCCGTCTCTGGCGTCTCCATCCTTTCTATCTACCCCAACCAAGAGGGCGGGGTCTACGGCGAAAATAGAGGGAGTGGGGGCTGAGGAGGGCGAGGGAGATTTCAGTTCTCTTCATTCTCTTTGCCATGAGAATAAGGCAGCACTGCTGGTAAGAAAAAGAAGAAGAAAGAGGTTTGGCCTCATTCAATACGAGCAACCCGCCTTGCTTCTGGCGGGAGGGAGGTTCTCTCGTCAGGACATAGATGGCTCGCAGAGAGAGAATCAAGGTTATAGGTCGATAGGAGATAAATAGATAGATCTAGGTAGATAGAAATAGAGAAGTAATAGGTCAAATTTTGATAGAGAAATAGATCCAAGATCGCTTTCGGTGGTGTTGTACGTCATGAGAAGGACTGGAGTAGACGGGGTGGCCCAAATAGTGTAGAAAGATCTCCTTTGTTCATCCCTAGATCGCGGACGCATTCCTCCCCTTCTTATATTGTATCTACATCTATCCATCTGTCTATCTTTAGTCTCTCTGTCCATCTCTCATCCATCTTCCATCTGTCCATCAATCTGTGTCTGTCTAAACATGGATCGATCTAAATGTATACACATACATATATATATATATATGTTGTAGGGCTTGTGTGAGGAGGATTACTAGCAGTACTAGTAGTAGTAGCACTGACTTGATGTGTTTGACGTTGTTGAATTGCCTCTGGGAATGTCTTGGACTTCACTTTTTTTCTTCTTCTCTTTGGCAGTTCTTGTTCGTCACGAGTAGTCGTAGTCATCATAGCATCTTCTTCTCCTTTCATTCGCCGTTCAACAGGAGATCTCTTGTCTCTTATAGCTCCTATCGTAGAGGCATGTTTTGTTGTTCTCCCCCTGTTGGCGACACAGCAAGTTAGTATCAGAGGACGGATAGAGAGAGAGGAGGGAGGAGTCGACTAAGGGATCGTACAGGACAAGCTCTTTGGATAAGAATCACTCGCGATTAACTATCTAGTCAAGATGAAGAGGTTAAGGAGATGTGAGAAGAAACGCGTGAAACAAAATGAATGATGGGCTGGCGTCTTGTTTCTGCTTCTTCTTCTGGTGTATGTACAGCAGGAAGTGAGGTCCAGGCTTTCTTAGAGGGCTGTCGGTTATTTTCTTTCTCTCCAACGATGGAAGGTGATCGTTGTCAAGAAGAAAACATCGTACAGAAGCCCACAAGAAGAGTGCTCGATCGTCTGAAGTGGAAAAAGCAGAAAGAGATGACAAAAGACGGCAACGACATGAATGAAGAAAAGGATCAGAATCTCGATGGTTCTCGTCTTCCTTCTTCAATCTCCTTTGGAAGGGACAGGTGAAGAAGATGAAGTAGCTGAAGAAGAGAGAAAGACACATGAAGCAGTTCGAACGCTCTACATTGCTTGATTAGATTGGCAAAGCAATCTATCGAATGAAGGAATATCGCACTGTTATAGAGAGGTCCAAGATAGATCGATAAATAGATAGTTAGCGTGTAAGTACAACGACAGCAACTCTGTCATTTATCGTGAATGGTGCTTCCCAGATCTCTGTGTGTTTCTATTGTCTTTAATATCTTTTGACGGCAAATATCGTCTCCTTTCCTTCTTTTTTCTTTCTTTCGTATGTTTCTTGATGTGCGTGTCGTTTCTTTTGATGCCTGTTGAGGGAGCGAGTGTGTTGTATTCTTATCATTCTTCTGCTTTTTCTTCCACAAGCTCTTTGATCAAAGGCAGATGTCATCCACCTGTCTGTCTATCGATCTCTCACGAAAAGAAGAGAGGGCTTATCTACGAAAAAGAAAGAGAGAGTGAGGTATCTAGGGCGATATCTCATGAAGAGATAACTCCTCGGTACTTGGGGGGGAGAGGTGTGTCTTGTCATTTCTCTTTCTTTCCTTTCATTGTCACCCTGTGAGTTTTCTGCGTAAATGTTGTGAGGAGCTAGCACTCTGTCATCCGAATGGTCTGAGAAGTGAATGAATGAGGTGATAGGTCGTGGTAGGGTAGGTTACAGAAAGAAGAAGAGGCTGGGGGTGGCGCTGTATTATTATTGATGGAGATCTTGTATGTTTATCTATCGAAACAGTCCTTCAGTGGGAGTAGGAGAAAAGGGGGGGAGGAGGAATGGTGGCTCCTTTTCTTTCATTCTTTCTTGGCTGTTTTACGACTTACGTGATCCATCCTTTCTTTGTTTCTTTCGTTCCTCTCACCTGTGAAGAAAAGCAGGACTGACTTAGTCTAGGATGTGTGGCACGTGGGATGATACGATGGTGCTCCTGCTCCTTGCTATTTGAACAGCGACTTCAGCATAAGAAGACTCGAATCGAAGAGTGATGCGATTCTCTCGATATAGAAGGAGAGAAAAGTGACCGATCTGCCTTCCTTCTTCTCGTATCTCTCCAGTTTCTTCTTTCATCTGATTCCTCGCTCTCACTCTTTCACTCTCACTCTCTTTCTATGTACGTAGAGGAGGGTGTATCTCATTGGGCGGTGGAAGTGTGTTCTATCGACTTCTCTCTTTCTCGTGGTCATCTTCATGGACCCGTATGAGAGAGGGTGATCCTGTCAGACAAGAGAGAAGAGAGAGAGGGACTCCTAGACACGAAACTTCGTTTATTCTTTCCCTCACACACTCGGTTGCTTCGGTTGTCATAGACAACAGCAGCAGCAGCAGCAGCTAGTTTGGAGGTGTAGGCAGAGATAGCTAGCTGTGTAAACGTGATAGAGAGAAAGCGAATGAAGGCGTGTGAATAGAAGAATAAGAAGAGGAGAAGAAAAAGAAATTTTGCATTCCTTTCATGGCGGCCGCCACTTTTTCTTGAAAGGAGACATATGAAACAAAGAAAGACGAGTTGTTTTTCCTATATTTTATCGATCTCTGCTGATCCTGACCTCCTGATATCACCCCTGTCAATGCACTATAACTACGGTGTACATACACCTGGAAGCGCGGGGTATGTCTGTGACGTCTCCTAGCTAGGAAACTCCGCCATGAGTTTTTTACGTCTTAGTAGCAGGCGTTTGCACCTGGCGAGATATCCATCCTTTTCGATGAGCTACCACTACTACTGCTACGTCGTGTATGGGTAGTATCTATAAAGGTACGGTACCTATAGATGGATATGGATGGATGTGGCGAGATGTCTCATGAAAGTTGTATTGTAACAGGTATGAAGATCAGTAGCAAGAGGAGTAGGAGGTTATGGAAGGATAGATACATGTAGGCAGGAGTAATAGGCATAGCAATCATACCAGGAAGAGCGACGCAAGACGTGAGTAGATAATTATCTGAATACAGGTCTAACAGATATAGAAAGATAGATGAAAGATCGATAGATCAATAGATCACAGATAGAAAGATCGATGGATGGATAGATAGATAGCTCAATACATCAAGCACTTCCTACTCACATGTGCTGATATGTAAGTACTTATGTACTGTAGGCCTGGACAGCATGGATGAAGTTTTTTCATGTGAAGCTTCAAGTGAACTATCCCCCCCTCTGTAGGTTTCCAGACAGATGAGTAACGACAAGGAGGGAAAAGACACAAACAAGACTCTCTTCAGTCGTCTCTAAGGTGCTACTGCTTACTTCACGAACTACGAAGAAATCGAATGGTCGTCACAACAGCTCGAATGTCTTGTTTCTTCTCTTTCACATAAGGAAGATACAGAAAAATAGAGTAAGGTTCTTTCTTATAAGAAAAGAACGAGGAGACCGACAAATATGTTGAGAGTGCTCCTACATCATACAATACCATCCGCTGATCGAAAGAGGAAAGAAAGTCTTTCACTTAGTACACGTAGCGATCGGCCTATGACTGCCGAGAAAGAGAAGAAAATCACGAGAGAAAACTCTCACCTTCAAGACGAAGTATCCCCGCTCATAAAGAAAGAAAGATCAATATAATAAGGACAGTAATGATACTGCAAGAAGAAGAAGGAGAATCTTTATGTGCCATATATAAAGAGAGATCCATGGACATACATCATCGGTTAGTTGCTGGTGCAAAGAAACACCGAAGTTTCTTTCTCTCTCTCTACCGCCCACATATCCAGAGAGTCTTCTTCTTCTCTTCTTCCTTTCTCTCTCGGAAAGTTGTCTTCCACCAGCTGACCTTCTCCCGCTTTGAACTGTCGAAAGAAAAGAAGACGTCTGTTCTTTAAATGTGTATGCCTCTATGAGTCTGTAGGTAATGTATCTTTTTCACTCATTCCTTTGAACCCTCTTTCTCTTCTTTATCTTTTTCTTTCGCAACCCCAAAGCCGGGAGGGAAGCAACTATCGGTCTGAACCGAATAAAAGCCGAGGATGATCTTATCTTAGGTGAATGAAAGAAGATCTGTTGAAGAGCTTCAAGTCTAGTCAAAAGTTGACAACCATCCACCACCCGTCCACTCCCTCATGATTTTTAGTGTTTTCGTCTTTCTGTCAATCAAATCACATTTCCCTGTGATTGAATTGTTAGGATTTTGTATCAACTTGCAACTGACAAAAAGATGTCCGTGACAAAGTGGACGTCTACTAGACAGCCGGAATAATGCAGTGAGGGACATAGTCAATCCTTGTACGGTTCGTCTACCTACTTGACTCCTCACTTTAAGCTGAATTGGATGGGGAGTTTAAAGGGACTGACTTGGTGGTATCGATGTGTGTTTCATACCCTGTCTTCTTTAGATCTTCTTTCTCCACCGACCCCCTCCCTTCATCTTCTGATTTGTTCTATGAAGCTCGCCACTTATCAAGAAGAAAAGAAACGGCTGTTTCTCTTTCAGACCGACAAAGTCGTATCCATCTATCTACCTAGGAAGAAAAGACTCGCTCTCTTCTCTTTCCCTTTTCAGAGTGCTTCTTCTTATGATTCTGATGCTGTCTCTCTGTCTCCCTCTCTTGGTCTTAGAGTGATCTACAGTGATAGGCCATTCTATGTATGTCATTCGAGATAGCAGTGGAGATCTAACTAACTACTGCGAGGCCGTCATATCTTCTACTGTTACGGGTAGGATGGAAAAACGCTTTCAAAGTCACAAGAGAAAACCTAGAGATGAAGTAGATAAGACATACGCAGATCTACAGTAGATGTCTACGTAGAATAGAGATATCCATCGATCTATCTATATCTATCTACTCATCATCTATCTCTTGCACGTCTTCTTGTTCTGCTGGAAAAGGAAGTCGAGTGACAAAGAGAAGTGAACGGAGTAAGGAGGGAGGATGGCTCTCGGACATCTCTTGATACATACAACCTCACAAACATATAAAAAGAGAGAAAGAGAGAGAAACGAACGTGGATACACCTAGGTGCTGTTCTACTCGTATATACATACATATCCATCTATACAGGTGTATATGCACCTATGAGAGGACTGCATGAAAGGGAGAGAGAAACAGAGAGAGAGAAGAAGAGAAAGCATGAAGAATTCGCCCGATGAGATGAGAAATAGGTTCGTCAATGTCATTCTTTTCTTCTTTTTCATTGTCATTCTAAGCAAACCAGGAGATGTGATCGATGGGAAGAAGTTCTTCTTTTCTTCCTCTTGATCTGTCAGAACTCAAATCGATTCAGTCACGTACCCATACATACACAGACCTATCGAAGTGCCTTTGAAGACACGGAGACCACAGCCACCATACAAATAAAAACCTATAGATGTACATCGAGATAAATCGATATGAATGACGACGAATACGCCCTCCCACATATAGAGGTACATGAGAGACACTGCTAGGCTCAACGCCCCTCATATGGAACATACTAAATGACGTGACGTCAAAGACATGCATATGCATGTTCATACGTAAAGATTCTTACATGCGTGGACATGTTCTCTATACCCTACATAGGTACAGACGTTCCATAAGACCAGGCACACATATATACACATCGACACATACCGAACGGCTGACTCTGGGAAGAAAGAACAGTCATGACTTCAAAGCTTTCTAGCATGGCTTTCTTCTTTCTCTCCCTTTCCCCCCCTTCCCCGTCTTTCTCTCAATGACATTCAGACAGTCTTCCTCTCTCCTTCCTTCTTCTTGTTTCTTTCTTACTTCTGCCTTTATCTCTTTCTCATCTCTTCTCTGGGTCCCCTTTCTCTTCCTAGCTGTCTCTCTCTATCTACCTCATTTCTCTTCCCTTCCGCCCCGCTCCCTCCCTTCCTTCCTTCCCTTTGCGAGAAAGGAAACATTCTTATTCTTATCATCCTTGTCCTTCTTCGTCCTTGTGTTTTCGAAACAAGCTTCTCCTTCACCTTCTTCCTTCATCCTGATCTTTCTTTCTCTTGTCTCAAACGAAGAAAAGTACCACAAGGAGAGGAGTAGTCCATTCAAACGAAAGAAGAAAAGCTGGAGGAAGATGTACGTAAAAAGCCAGATACATGTTTGTCTGTATATACGTGTCTACCTCTATCTATAGCTATATAGTAATCTTCTAACCTCTCATCGCTCTATTTGTCTATCTCTCTCCTGATCTGTTTTGTTCTGTATCTCTTTCTTGATCTCTCGGGTGTTACTTGCCTATAAAGTAATGTTTGCCGAAGTGATTGTAGAGCTCACTCGGTGTAGGTCGTACGACAGCCCATTCATACCAGACTCGATGGTCGTCTCCTTCTCTCGCAAGGTAGATTTCAAGTTGTTCATTCTGGCGTACATACACCGGAACACGGAAAGGTAGAAAGAGAGGAAACCAGCTGAACATGCCTTCAGAGAAGGACCTCGGGTCAATGGAGATGTAAATATCACGATATAAACAGCAGTGGAAGTAGCCTGCTAGGCCGTGAACGAGTGTATCTGTCTTCATAGTCCATGATAGCTGCGTTCGTCTATGGCGATAGAGTGTTAATGCACTTTGGGTAAGAGGACACTTCAATGGTCGATTCTTCTTCTGTTTCTCTTTCTTGTCTCTTCTTCGAAGAATCTTCTTCTTCTTTCTTACACCACTCTTGTATCCTTCTTCTTCTTCTCCGTTCTTCTTCTTGTTGTTGTTCATGGCCTTCTCATCATTGCTATTGCTGTTGTTATCTCCTCTTCTGCTTCTTCTTTCTCCTTTCATCTCTGTCTCTCTTTCTTCGTCTTCATCTTCTTCATCTGTCTCATCATCTTCACCCTCTCCAGAGGACGACGAGGTAGGTAAGAGAATGGGATCAGGGTGTTTGAAGTAGAAGCATTCCTTGGGTCCTTCAACCCCCGGCTTATATACGGCGAAGAAATCGACAACATAAGGGGACTCGAAGTGTTTTGCACTTCCATAACTATCGATCGCCGTCCATAAGCGAGATGTGCTTACAGGCTCCAGAGTAGAGACATAGGACGTGGGGATGGAGATTCCTACATGAGGCTTTAAGAGCTGCTGCTGGGCACCATGCAGACATTCTACGGAGAGCTCATTATCGCCAAAGCTCCCTAAGAGTTCAGATACAAGGATATCCGCTCTCTCTTCAACGAGATGCCGGACCTCCCGCATATCTGATTCGAGGACTCGCACACGTCTCCATCCTTCACAGGGGTCATAGAGCACTTTCGATCGTAGAGTAATCACAGCGTTCGAGTTCTTCTCAACGGCATAGACATGAGCGCAGCACAAGGGAATCTCCGCTTCTCTTAACGCATCTAACGTCGCTTGAACTAACGGACCTCGACCTGCCCCTACCACCATGATCACGATAGGTGCCTTTTTAGGATTCTTCTTCTCCCTCTTCTTGTTCTTCTTATCATCAGCATCATCATGGTGGAGTTGATCTTCGCTAGACTTCTCCTCTACAGCTTCGGGGGGTGGGAGAGAATGAATGGGACAATCATCTCCATTCAAACACCACGTATACTCGCCTCTTCTCTGCTTCTTCTCTTCTTCTTCTATGCCTCCTCGTTGGTGTACTAAGAGATTCTCAGCATCTTCCTTCGCATGTTGTTGTTCTTCTTCTTCACTAAGGGCCCCGTCATCACTCTCTCCTTCTTCTTTGCTATTCCCAAAGTATTCATCCAGAAGATATTTCGAAGAGGAAGAAGAAAAGAAAGAAGAGTCTCCGCTCCTAGTCTTATTGCCCTTGGGACCTCCTCTTTCTCCTTTCTCTTTACTCTGGTTTGACTTACCCCCTTGATCTTTCTGACTCTTACACACCTTCTTCTCTTTCTTCTTGTTCTTCTTCTCTTCTTCTTCTTCTTCATCTTCATTGTTCCTCTTATCCGTTGAACCTACGCTAGGAGATGGTAGGGCATCTTCGACCATCTTCTTCTTCTCCTGGTGTTTCTTAAGAGATGTTTCTCCCGACGCTTCAACATGTCCTTTCTCTTCTTTCCTTGTCTTAGCTCGTCCAATAGAAGAAGAAGCTGAGGTGGCATACCGTGAAGGTGGGTGATCATCTTCATCTTCTTCTTTTCTTCTCCATATCTCTGTAAGTCTTCTTAGAATGGCTTGTCGATATCTCACATACTTCACAGGATCTTTCTCAAAGACTTCGTAGTTCATCGTACTTAGGTTATCAGCTAGAGGTTGCATGGGGGATTGAAGCACATCTCGATACGGCGCGGAAAAGAGGGTGGCCGCTGATAACGTAGGAAGACGTAGTAGCTCGCTGACAATATATGAGAGGTATGCTTGGTATCTATCTTTCAAAGAAGAAGAAGAAGGCGAAGAGAGGGAAGGACATGTCTTCGTCTTGGGAGAGATGGATGTGTGTGTATGCCGATGAGGATGATTGCCTCCAGAAGAAGAGAGAGAAGGAAATGCATGAAGATCAGAGATATCCACGGGACGGCGAGTGTCTCTCTCTCCTGTCCGTGTGGTCTTTTCCCTTCCTCCTCCTGCTGCATTCTTCTTTTGACCTAGCACCGCACCCTCCTTGTCTTCACTGGATAGAGCAACATAGCCACTGTCGCACTTCTCCTTCTGAGAGAAATGCCACCCTCTCTCTTCATCTTCCTCTTCATCCTGAATCAGGATAAGCTTCACTCGATGCTCCGCACACCTCGCTAAGAAACGAAAGTGGCGAGGGCTCAGAGCTCTCCCCCATGATGCTGATGACGAGGAAGAAGAGGAAGAAGAAGCATTCTTTGAGGAGTTCGTAGAGGGTGAAGAAAGAGGAGGGGCGTGTTGAGTTGAGTCATGGAAGCCTTTCTTCTTCTTTTTCTTCAGACTTGAGTGGCGTTGATCAGATGGATGATGCTGCTGCTGCTGTGGTCCTTCTCCCCCGTCTCTTGGTCCTCGTCTTTCATTTCTCCCTTCAGAAGAGGAAGAAGAAGTAAAGCATGAAGGAGAGATGAGAAGAGCGCGTAAAGGCTCCGCGAACCACCGATCTAATTCTTCATCTTCACTAGGAAGATCAGGTGTCAACTGTAAACAGATGCCGAGATTCTGATGGTAACCTACAAAGGACCTTATAGCATTCCACTGATGCCATGGACTACAAGAGGAAGAAGAAGAAGAGGAAGAGAGATGACCTTGAGGTATTTCACAGTGACACCTGCAGGTATTAGGCTGACGATGACGATGAGGGGATGTGGAGAGATCTTTCTCCTCACTTTTCATACAGGAAGAACAAGAAATTCCATGCTGACCAGAGACCTTTGGATTCTCAGCATCTTGGACGACGCCATCATCGTCTTTTGTTCGAAGAGAAGAAGAGGAAGAAGAGGAGGAGGTTGTTTTATGGAGATGATTCGAGAGATGAAAAGAAGAAGAAGAGTAGACAAGAGGCAAACGCACCCATATAGAAGGAGGTTGTAACTGATTAAGAGCTAAACGTATCTGACGAGAATATTCAACTGGAGATACACCAGGACATGGTTCAGGTGTAATGACAGCATAAGCTCCTATATGCGTGGCCCACTGAATTTCCCTTTGCCACGCACTTACATGGTAGCTCCAGTGATTTAATTCATGATCGCGAGGAATAAGAAAACCCCTCTCTCTCAGTTCTTTTCCGTCTTCTTCATCTTCTATGACACCCCCATTTCTCTTCTTCCTTTTCTCGTCTTTCTTCGCCTCTTCCTCTTGATCTTCTTCTTCCTCATGATCTGACCCACGCCCTTCACTCTCCCCTGTAGAGAAAGAAAGAAGCACATTCTCATGGTCTTCTTCTTCGTCTTCGCTTTCTCGGCCTTGCGTTCGTGAAGCCTCTCCTCTCTGGACATGCGAAGAAGAAGACCCAATAGCCTCGTCACTATGTTTACCATCTGAAGCGGCCCTAGTCTTTCCTTCAGTAGAAGCGGGGGAGAACGTCTTCTTCTTCTTGTTCTTCTTCTTCTTTTTCTTCTCTTGAGAACGACGATGAACGAGTCGAGGATCGAAAGGATTGATGCCGCAGTCAGGAGAAATCCACTTCGATAGCTCACAGACAATCGATGACGCCCAGGTATTGGAATCTAATACAAGATCTGATCCTGTGCTTGGCTCGAACTGATAAGCAGGAGGTCTACAGGATAAACCTCCATCGATCTTTGAGAAAGAAAGTTCACGAGTCTGGTCAATGGAAGAAAGAGCCGACGAAGGAGAATGAGAAAGCCGGCAATGTGCTGCTTCTTTTATCTGTTCATCGTTGGGAGGAGATTGTTTACCTGAGAGACTCTTTGTGTTTGTCTCTCCCCTTCTTCTTATTCCTCTTGCTGGCGAGTCTGCTTGAAGAGAAAGAAATCGCTTCTTGTCGTGCGGATTCGCCGCATACACAGGAAGATGATCGAGTGGAATCTGAGTGAAAGATAAAGAAGATAAAGAAGAAACAGGTGATCTTTCTTCTTCATCTTCTGATAAAGAAGATCCACACGATGACGACGATGAAGAAGAAGAAGGTGAAGGGACCTTCTCTCCATCTTTGCATGTCGTTCGAGCCTCATCCTCTTGTTTCAGACCTGAGTGTACACCCTTCCCATTGGGAGAAAGAGAAGAAGAAAGAAGCGTCTCTTCAGTTGTTGAATTCTGCTCTAGATTCTCACTAGGAACTCCATCAGATGGGAGGGAGTGGCAATTAGGATTGGAGGGAGGTTTAGACGAGGAGGAAGAAGAAGAAGACGAAAGATGACATGAGTCTTGTGTAGGAGAGAGAGAATGATGATCTTGATCAAAAGAAGGCTTTCCTATAGTTTTACTGATACACTTCTTCTTTGAAAGAAATTGAGAGAGTTTGATGAAAGGAGAAGATGAAGCTGAAGCAGTTGGAATGACGACAAAATCACATTGTAATTGATTCCTTACAGCTTGGAGATGTGCATGCAAAGAATCAGGTGTACGTACAGCTGAATGAGACAACCCGATTCCAAAGAATACAGGCCCTGTCAGACACGAATTAGACGGCGGCTGAAGTGGCATTTTCGTTCAAAGAAAGAGAGTAAAGAAGGATATCGGAAGAATGGGAAGAGATGAGTATTCTCTACCCGGAGGAAACAGCATGGGAGACTGAACGCCCTAAGAGATAAATAGAGGTGAAAAAGTGAAAAAGAAACGAAATGTAGGGCTTCTTTTCTCTTAATAGAAAAGCTGGTGGAATAAGAAGAATACATGAAGAAGAAAGATGACATAAAGGAGACCTTCATCTGAAGAAGTAAGAAGCCCCTCTCTATCAGGAGAGGACTAATTACCAGAAACAACTAACGAGGAGGACGACGTATATAAACGTATAGTGTATGTACACCCCACCGAAAGTGAGGTGGATGTACACTCCAGGAGGAATCTATGTCACCTGTAAAGATGACAAGCGAAAAGAGAAAGAGGAGAAGAGAGGGGAAAGCAAGGCTATGAAATCAGAGAGGAAGTAGGAAGAGCATATATATATATAGAGTGATGTGTTGAATGAGAGAGAAAGAAAGAGTGAGAAAGAAAGGCAAGAAAAGTCTGGGCTCTTCAGCTGCGAGATGTTTCTGCCTGTTGAACCAGTGAGCCGTCGTTCTAGGAGTTTCGTGGCTCCAGTATTCCTGGGAGACACCACGAAGTGTGAAGTGATACAGGGAGAGATAGAGAGAGAAAAGGGAGAAAGAGAAGAGGGAGACAGAGCAGCTGATGTGCTAAGAGAGTAAAAGAGCTGGAAGAAGGTAGCGATCTCGCCGTTGTTCTGGAGAAAAGAAGCGAGAAACTGTGTAGCTGAGAAGCCAGGGAAGATAGACACGAGAAAAGACAGTTGAGGGAGAAGAAGAGAAGATTCGATTCCTTCCCTAGAAAAAGAAAAAGGAAGATCAAAAAAGTGAAAACGAGAAGAATGAAAGATAAAAGAGAAGAATCGACTCTTGGAGTTGACTTGCATATGCTGTCACGGATGATTCCTCCTTAAGACAGAGGTCAAAGGAAAGAGAAAGGCGAAAAAGAAGAGGAAGAAAAGAAGTCCGCGGTTTTTCTCTCTAGTCTGTTTGCTGTACGATCTTTTCTTTTCCTTCTTCTCTTCATCTTTCTTCTTCTTTTTCTTCCGGCGACCTTACCCTTTCGTTCCTCTCTCTGTCTCTTTTCCTCTCTTCACTTCTACCAACTAAGATACTCCCCTAAACTCTTCAGAAGGAAAGGAAGAAAGAAAAGAAAGAAAGAAAAGAAGAAAGAAACAAGGTCTCTTTTTCCTGAGTTCATGAGGCGAAGAGAGGAAGCGCGATCCATCACCTTGTCTCTCTTTCAGATTCCTTCTTCGCCGTCTATCCCTCGATCTGAGAAGAAAGAAACACAAGCTTTATCGCCTTCAGGAAAGAATTGCCAGACACAGAGTTTTCTCTTCTTTCTCTTTAGAAATCTAACGAAAAGAAATCTATCTTTCTTCCCAAGAAGAAGCTCTCAAAGAAAAACTCGCTCGTTGTCCCTCTCCGGGCTCCCCCCACGACACCAGCCAGCATCCGCCGTGGGAGGAGAGAAAGAGAGCTATTCTGCATTGCATGCCGCGAGAGACAGAAAGAGAAAAGAAGTAAAGACAGACAGACAGGCAGGCAGGACGAGTGCATGCGTTCCCAGGAGAAAAAGATTGCTTGATAGGTAGATAGATACACGAGAATCCCAGAAGACATGCACACTTTCTTGAGAGGAAATTCCTTCCAAGAAGAGTGGAGAAACAAGTTTTTTCAACAGATTAGTGTCTAGGAGACACCTCCTCGTGTTTCCTCAGGTGTAGTGACACCTGGATTTTTTCCTTGCTTTCGTTTTCTTTTTTTCTCCCCAACTTCTTTTTCCAAACAGCACAAGACAGCAGCACAAGAAGTCTCCGAGGGAGAGATGTATCTCTGTTGTGTATCTGTTCCTCTTCCTTTTCTTTTAGCTTTTTATCTACTTTTTCTCCTGTCGCCTTCGCTCTTTAGGAGGCTGGAGCGGATGAAGGGAGAAGAGGTGGTCTTCTAGGTTGAGAAGATTTCCTTATCTTGTTTCTTTCTCTTGTCTGAGGTGTTTCTTTTGACCTCGCACATCCACCTGGTCTCTTAAACAACGGGAAGAAGAAGAAGAAGAAGGAGCGAAATGCCTTACCTTGTAGAACGAGGAGAAACTGTACAGATTGCTTTTTTGCTCTTTCTCCTCGATGTCTGTGCTTTCTCTTCTTCTTTAAGCTTCTTTTTGCCAAGTCTGCTTTCTCTCCATTCGGCATTTGAAGAGATGAGGGGGCAGTCCAGACACGGTCATTTCTAAAATATAAGTAGACTTACGGCGAGAAGAGAAGTGAGTCTGTTTCGATGTTTCTTTTCTTCTCTCCCTACATCTGTTTCTATCCTTTGCTTACCACCCACCTGTCATCCCTGTACAGTCGACTGATTCGTGAGGGAGTCTCTCTAAGGCCATACAACCTCCCACCACATCTCAATCTAACTCACGTCTTTCCTCTTCTTCTTCTCTCTCTTTCTTTTTCTTGATCTCCTTCTTCTCTTCTTTGCTCGCCCTCTCTCTCTTCAGCTTTCTCCTTGGAGAAAGAAAGAAAGAAAGACTATGGTGACAGGTAGGAGTTGAATAGCGTAGGAGAGCCTGATGAGAGTGTTCCGTAGAGATAATAGACATCTAGGCTTTGTATTTGATTCTTTCCTTTACAGTAGCATGAGATAGAGAAACCCAACCTACTTTGGACAGCTTCGTTTCTTTCTCTCCTTGTTTACCCCTCTCTCAAATTCCTGTTCCTCTTCTTCTTCTTCGCATCTCTTTTCTGTCTTCTTGAGTCTGCGAGGAGAAAAAGAAAAAGAGAGAGAAAGAAAGACTTCTCCTCATAAAGCAGCAAAAGATTTTTTGCCAAAGAAGAGAGAAGAAGAAGAGATCTCCTTTTCCTCTTCTTCTTTCTCTTCTTCTCTAGGGTTTATAGGCGATCATCTTATCAAAATGCCCCGTGGGCAATCCTTGCCAACGTCAGAAGCTTTTCTTCTTGTGTTTCTTTCTCCTAAGAAGAAGAGCCCCGGCCGTCTCACCTCAATCTTTCAGCTCCCGACCATTCACTGATTCGTTAAAGAAGGCAAGAGAAGAAGAAGAAGAAGAGGAAAAGAGAGATGAAGAAGAGAGGGCAGTACAAGAAGAAGGAAGAGGAGAAGGAGGTGGTGGGGAGTTAGAGGTTCTCTTTAATTTCCTTTTCACTATGAGAGAAGAAAAAGATTCACACGGCCGCTCGCAAAGGTCTCGACAAGATCTCGCGTGTTCTTCTTGCTCGTTTTCTTCTTCTTCTTCTTTCTCTTCTTCTTTGAAACGTGTCTCTCCAAATGTTTCTCCACGGGCTTCTCTTACATCCTCGTCCTCTTCTGCTGCTTCTTCATCTCTCTCGAGAGATGATATGAATTTTCTTGCCACACGGAGAAAAGAAGAAGAGAGAAAAGGACCAGAAGGAGGAGGAGAGAGATTTGTCGCCAGTTCCTCCATAAATCCTTGTGCTGCCAACAGTCAGTCTCAGAGCCTATCTCAGCATCGAGATTTCCCCCTCCATTCTTCTTCTCTTTCTTCTTCTTCTTCCTCTCTTTCTTCTTCTTCTTCTATGGACGGAGAGAACAAGGGGTCGTCGTCTGTACTCCTTTCTCCTGAGAAACATGCGTTGATTCTTTCTCAGAGAAGAAATTCTTTCATGAGATCTTGTGAAGAGGAAAGCAGCAAGAGGATGGGAGAAAAGATAAAAGAGAGCCGCCTCTCGGAAAGAAAGAAAGAAGAGGAGTCTGAAGACTTTGACGAGAATGACAAGGAGAATCGAAGTCCTTTGTATCATACAGATACGGTCGAGGAGAAGATGAAGAAAGAGAAAGAAACAGTAGGAGGAGGAGGAAAAGAAGAAGGATTTGAAGTTGTGGTGAAGAGGGCTCATGAAGTCAAGAAAGGTCACGTGGGAGCGGGAGAAGAGAAGGCTTGTCTAGCAGAGAGTTGTAGAGGAAGAAGAGTAGAAAAGACGATCTTCAAGGAAGATAGAAATGAAGAGAGGAGAAAGACAATAGATAACATCTACCAAGGTGAAGAAGAAGAAGAGGATAAGAAGAATAAAGAAGAAGAAGATATTCCTTTCGCGAATCAAGAGAATGATGAGAACCTTTCCTTGTCTAAAACGTCTCAATCGAGTCGGGTGTCTCCGCTCTTCCCTTCTTCTTCTTCTTCGTGTTGTTCTACACAGTCTCCCCCTTCACGTCATACATTTTCACAGTTATCTCTCCCGTCTCTTCAATCTTCTACACAATCTTCTCCTTTCTCTCCTCAACCGCCATCTTCTTCCTCTTCTTCTCCGTGCTGTTGTTCCTCCTCTTCTTCTTTCTCTATTGGAACAACGACGACAATATCTTCTTCTTCTTCTCTTGTCTCTCTTTCTTCTTCCTCTTCTGCCTCCTCGTCTTCTCTCTCTTCTGCTGGTGAAACGATAGATTCGCGTTCTTCCTCTTCTTCTCCCTCGTCTCTCTTTTTGTCTCCGACGGCTCTCCTTGATCGTATCGCCTCAGCCACTGAAAGAGGGAAGCTCCTTCTCTTCAAGACAAGTCGAAAGAAGAAAGAAAGAGAGAAAGAGAAAGAAAACGAACCGGAAGACCAGCAGATTCACAAGAAGAAAGAAATCGACGGCGTATTAGTCATTTCGGACATGCAGAAAGAGCCGCAGGATTTGAGAAAGAAGGAAGAAGAAGAAAGGTCAGTTCATCTTCACGACATGAGGAGAGACAAAACAATGGAGAACCTTTCTATAGAGTCTTTTTCTTCTCTTTATTCGCCTCATGTTCTTTCTTCTTCTCCCCCTCCATCGGAGACTTCTCTTTCTTCTGTTTCTTATGCTGTTGCACCACTCCCTTCTTCTTCTTCATGTGGAGACACCTCTGATACATCCCACATCCCAGATATTGAAGATATCGTTGATCTTCTCGAGGAACCAGGAAACCTGTCTTCTTCTTCTTCTTTTCTTCCTCCTTCTTATCCTTCTCATTCAAGACCCTCTGAGTCTTCAAGCTCTTCTGCCCCCTCTCTTTCTTCTTCTTCTTCTCTTCTCTCTTCTTCTCATAGTGTCTATCCTCCCTCTCGAGAAAGAGAGAAAGAAAGAGAAGATAGACACCCGGAGATGCTGATCCATTCAACAGAAGAAGGAGATCCTCGAGATGAGGAGTGGTTTTTCCCTCTCCAAGCTAAGCCTCTCCCATCTGTCACAGATTTCTCCTCGCAGTTATGGTGTGAGAATCAGCTTCGCTTTACTCTCCAAACAGGATTCAAGAGAGAAACCCTTGCTATGAAGAAAGGTAAGAAGAGAGAGAAGATGCAGAAAGAAGGAGAAGAAGAAGAGGAGGGGGAAGTCACATGCAAGAATGCTATATCATGATGAGACAAATTTTAATTGGAGGAGGAAAGAAAGAAAGAAAGAAGAAGAGATAAGAATAGAGAGGGAGAGAGAGGGTGAGAAGGGAAAAGGAATGAATGTGACAAAGGCAGTATGGAGGTGTATGTTGTAGAGGGAGGGAGTAGGCGGAAGAAAAGAGAAAGACGAGGACACACCTCCTCTCTTTCTTCTTTTCTCTCTCGCAGTTCTATCTTCTTACTTACTTTACTACGTTACGCAGAGTTCGACTGGAAAGAGATACAGCAGGAGTCATGTATTTGTATGTGATAGATGGATTAAAGATAGATCGATAGATAGATTTCGGTAGGTGCGAGGTTGAAGAAGAAGAAGAAGTTATTCTTGTTTTGTGTGTTTTCTTTTCTTTTGTTGATTTTCCTCCCCTTGATCACTTCCATAGACATAAGAAAGAGGAAAGAGAAGAGGAAGTTACGGCTGCGACTGAGTCTTCTTCTCTCCGTCTTTTTCATGTTCTGCAGGGACTGTGAGACACCTCGCTCTCGAGCTTCACTATAACGTCATTGAGGAGGTTCTCGTTGAAACAGAAGAAGAGGTAAAATAAAGAAAGACCAAAGATACGTTTTCCTCTCACACTTCCTTCTTCTTATCGGTCTCCTCTCCTCTGTTCTTCCCCCTTTTCTTTCTTGTTCTCCCCCCCCTCGTTTTCCTTCCCTTCCCCGCGTTGAACAGGCATGAGTAGGCGTCAGAATTCAGTCGACGGTTGACGGTGAGGAGGAGGCTGTTTAAGGGATGAGTCTCTCCATCTTCTCGTCTTTGTCTTGTTCTACAGATGTCCCTATGAGATTCTAGAAAGCATGGCCTGTTGTTTAGGCTTGCATGGATAGAGGAAGGTGGATACATACGTTTAGATTTAAAGATAGATAGATCAAAGATAGATAGATCAAAGAT
>NW_027154702.1:0-177 GCF_002600585.1 Cystoisospora suis
GCAAGAGGCTAACGCGGCCTAGGGAGCCCGTGGGGACCCCCCACGACCTCTGAGAGTTAAAAGGGATCGAGGGGAGTCGATTGCGCTAGGTTTCAGCTCCGTACGAGCGAAACTCGCAGCGCTATTTATATGTCCATGTTGGTGTTGAGTGTATACCCGCATCGTTCCAAGTCGGTC
>NW_027154702.1:805-945 GCF_002600585.1 Cystoisospora suis
AGACGGACAAAGTCATCAAAGCCCAAACGTAACGATCTAAAGACCCCAGAACCTCTAGCAAAGCAAGGCGACCCATAGATCACGTCGGGACCGCACGATCCAAGAACGTATGTAAAGGAACTAGCGTCCAGGAGGCCGCA
>NW_027154703.1:0-1135 GCF_002600585.1 Cystoisospora suis
CCTCTCTTATCGGTCGAAAGAGACAAACTCTCTCTGACCTAACATCATCCTGCCCTACAACATTCAAAAGACTGTCCTCATTCCTTACCCTTACTCTCTGACCGTTGCTCATACTAGCTACCCATTCGTTCTCAGTCGTCCCGTCGGGGGCGCCCGAAGTCGATTGTCGGTTGACACGGCCCGCACTCACCCGGACCATAGGCGGGTCGGGTCTTGATCCGACCGCCTGACCAGCTACGTCTCCCCTAACGGCCGGCCCCTCCAGCTGCTTTACCTCGACTTCTCCGGCTAACTCTTTGAACTGGCCCCTTAAACTAACTCTCCGACTTTCTATCCCCAAATTTCTGTGTGACGAAGTTCCTCCGAAAAAAGTTGACCACCTTCCGGTTTCCTTTTGTTGATGTTCGGACGGATTGGTTTGCAGAGAGCGACCGGGTGACCGCTTCCGAGCGTTTGTCGACCCTGACTCGGCTCTCTTATTGATTCTCCTTCTTTTAAGTCTTCCTCCCAACACCTCCTTAATCGAAAATTCTCTCCTAACACCGCTAATTCCTCCCTTCTGAATTCTTTCTTGGTCTGTTGTTCCTTCTCCGGGTCATTATTGGTCATTTTTCCATCCTCTTCGCTAATCTCGGCCTTCCCCGGATCTTCCTCTGACCCTCCTAATGGTTCATTTTGTTCCGAAATCTCCTCCTGATCCCTTCTTGTTGTTTCCCCTTGTGGTTCTATCCTCAAATTTTCTTTCCTGAAGACGACAATCGTCTTCGATGAACTTTCCGCCCTTTCTCGGCCTTTCTTCCTTCCTCCCCCTTACTTTCGATCGCCCCCAAACCTTCTTCTGACTCACTTCCGGAACTCCAGGCCAAATTATTTTTATTTTTAGGTACTTTTACTAACTTTTCTGACCCCCCTTCATCGTTATCAGGTGCCCCCGACTTCCTTATCATGGTGCGTTCTTCGATTACCCGTTCTAGTCTGACTCTTCCCCATCGAGTCGACGTCCACCACCGTGTGGTGGTGGCCCGTGCGCTCGACATTGATGAGGACGAATCTTCCTCGTCGGAGTGCTCCGAGCAAGAGTTCGACCTCAGGTTGTCTTCCGGGACCGAAGATGACTGGTCCGACAGCAGCATCC
>NW_027154704.1:0-219 GCF_002600585.1 Cystoisospora suis
GGGGGGAAGTGCTGCACGTTTTTTTTCGAGAAGGTCCCAAGAGCGACGGCAACATGTGCAAAAGGCTAACGCAGCCTAGGGAACCCGTAGGGACCTCCCACGACCTCTGAGAGTTAAAGGGGATCGAGGGGAGTCGATTGCGCTAGGTTTCAGCTCCGTACGAGCGAAACTCGCGGCGCTATTCACATGTCCATGTTTGAGCTGAGTGTATATGCATAG
>NW_027154704.1:784-999 GCF_002600585.1 Cystoisospora suis
CGCGCAACCCGCGCCCCAGCTTAAGAGAACAGAGACCGGAAAATGTTTGAAAGCAGCACCTTTCCAGGATTGAGGCTTCTAGGGAAGCCTAACTTGTATAATCAGAATCGTAGACCTCGTCAATAGAGGGAAAGATCCCCAGAATTAGCCCTGGAGGGGCAATGGGAAGGTGACGGGGAGCCGCACCTCCCCGGAGGCGGGACGACCGGCCGGTT
>NW_027154705.1:0-349 GCF_002600585.1 Cystoisospora suis
GACATACACTGAGTTAGTATTAGCACATACGAGTAGACCTATTATTAGTTAGCATAATAGTCTATTTAGCGACTAGCTACTGTATATTAGGTGTAGCGCTAGCTGGCTATCCGCCGCGGTAGCCTAGCGGAGGGCGGCACCACCCAAGGTGGTGGGGTGGTGGAGCCCACAGGTGAAAAAGGGGACTTCTTTGCTTTTTTCTATTTTTTCGAAGGAAGTCTACAGAAAAAACTGGTGACGGTACGTGTGTATGATATTGGTGATTAGAAAGCGTGAAAAGCCTTTCTGGAATTAATTCTGGTGATCGATGGTCATTTTCCGGTCGCTAGTACGACCTCGGACTGTACGG
>NW_027154705.1:688-1205 GCF_002600585.1 Cystoisospora suis
CTCGACGTCCGCCTCCCATCCGCGCCGAGACCCTAGTTTTTTGCATCACGAAAGGGACATTGGACCGCCATGTGTCCCCTCTCGCCACACTTGAAGCATTTTGCCCACGTTGGCCCGCTGTCGTCTGTTTTGCGCTTTTCCTCTGCGCGATCCACGGACCGGATGGCTCGATCCTTAGTCACCGATCGGTTGAAATGCTCCGACTTGTAGCCCTTGTCCCTGTAGTGGGTGGTAGGCTTGTTTGAAGAGCCGAACCGTGGTAGTTCGATCTTAATTTTGGGCGTCCGGCCGCTGCCACGGTCATGGTGCCGGGGTAGTCTTCTCGGCCGATACTCCGGGCTGAAGCTCTCCGTCTGTTCTGAGCGTCTGGCCGTGCGTTCCCCGTCTCTTCGGTGCCAGTCCTTCCCCGAGGAGGTATTGGCACCCGGTTGATACGACATCCGTACCGCCCGGTCGATGATCTGCTTCATGGTGAGATCGTCGTGACCGCGAATGTTGAGCGCGATGTCGGGTTTCA
>NW_027154706.1:0-486 GCF_002600585.1 Cystoisospora suis
GTTCTGTCCCCTTCCAAACCGCCTCGCTACGAAGTGCGGCCTCGATCTGCTAGGCGGTCCTATCTCCTGACGCGCCTCCTTCTGTCTCCGCGGGCCTTCACGGAGTTGTTCTCGCTCGCTGTACTCGATTCTTCGGCTGAAACGCTTCCCTCTTGAAGATCTCTCTTCCTGCCGATCTGGACTCATGTGTAACACCAGAGGGCGATCTGGGTTTAACCTCCGCATGGGACTCCGAGGTCGTTAGGCTGCTCTAGCAGCCCTCTGTCGATCCCTTTAGGGCCTTCATGCCTCTGGCCAACTTGCAATTTGGTCAATTCGGGCCTACAGGGCTTCCTCTTAGACCTACGCCTTCAGGTTGGCTTCAAACTAGGCCGGCGGCTATTATTCGGGCTGCGCTAGCTCTGAGGGGACAGCTAGGGTTCCCGGCCGGCCGTGCAGGTTGCTCCGAGCATCGATCCCGGGCGTTCCGTGGGCTCTTTCGCCCAA
>NW_027154707.1:0-4999 GCF_002600585.1 Cystoisospora suis
GAGCTTAAGAGCTGCCTAGACTCACTTGCGAGCCCGGAGGTTCTAGGCCAATACGTCGCGATCCCGAGTCATCTAGCAGAGCTGTCGGACGTGTCACCGGAGTTCCGTACGAACATGTGAACATACGAGGTATATAGCCTCTTGATGGATGACTTCGGTTATAAGCGGAAGTCTCTACGGTCATGAGCACGCGCTTGCGAATAAGACTTGTGCAATACTTGGCACCTCGCATCAACAGAAAATCGCCAGAAGAACAAAGCTGCACCACAAGAGACTCCTCGTGAAAAGCAACGGCTCCCTGTGCACGGCCCGAACGCCCTCACTGTAGCAGGCCTGCGCTCTAGCCACGACAGACGAAAGTAGTCGCTATCCGCAGCGCGTATCGTGCAAGGATCCGTGTAAGGCGACGGCCTGGCCACTCGCTGAGAGAACTACAGAGACTGCCAAACGCCAACGCGTAAAGCGCCAGCCTTCCCTCGTGAGCAAGATTTATTCAGGGCCCTGCACATGCAATCAAGGTCCAAGCTACATTGCAAGTCCCAGTGAGGTCTGGATTCATCACGCTTTGCGCCCGGCCCAAAAAGTTAAACACAACCAGTAAACACTCACGATTTCTTGAAGAACAACAAAAAAAACTGGCGAACACGGGATAAACGCATTCTCAACTGAGTAACACCCGGCTTCATTTGCAGAAACGCGAAGGAACTTTTCGCCGTGTTGCTACTGCCCGAAGGGACGGGGGGCACTCGCGCTCGGGCGCAGCTAGATGGCGGCTGTCACGGGTATTCTTCTGCGTTGCGGAAACCAGCAGCATGTGCTGATCGCATATCGCGGGGAGGTTCCTTTGCTGTTTCTTCCTTGAAGTGGCACGGGAAAAAACACATTGTACCAACCAAAAAAGGTTTGATGATAGCCAGCGGTAACCTCAGTGATGTCTCCCACGGACCACAGGTGTCCAGAAAAGAGGTATAGAGAAGTATGATCGGAGGCGCGCCGCCGACGTACAGTCTGCCCATATTCGCCGACATGCAGCTTGAGTCACACGTTACCTCACAGCTGCTGAATACATGACTGCAGTCGGGTGTGGTGAGAGAGTAGCAGAGGCACCCTTTCTGAATTTGGAAAGAATTCACCACGGAGTGCAACACGTCTTCGCGGAGTGCGGTTTCTTACTGTAGCCTACACCAGCCGCCACTCCGGTCACCACCTTTCGGTCGATCTCTCCATGTAGCTAAACTGTCCGGCCTGCAGGGATCACAAACCGCCTCTCTGGCTTCCTGCTGTCTGAACTCGTCTGCACTGCACCTCGCATCGGGTGGGCTTCGGGGACTGTTCTGCGATTTATCTGCGTCTTTGTCTCTCCCGTCGTCCTGCATACCTCCTAAAGGGCTTTTCCGGGCCTCCCAGCCGGGGCAGGGCTTCACTTTGCCAACAAGAAGTTTGCTCCAGAGTTGTTTACCCTTTCTTGAGTGGAAATCGAAGTCTTTACTGCAGTCCGTCTGATTCAACGCTCGGCGCAGCAGGCATCCCGGGCCGCCAGGATGCACGTAAAGGATTGGCAGCGCGTCGTACACACAACCGTGAGCAACCAACCAACAAGCCCCGTTCCTGCAGTAGCGCTCGATTTGGCACCGCGTGTAAGCAGGCAATGAACCGAGGGGAGACGAGCTCACCTCCCAGCACTTCGAAGGCATCCAAGGAGACCGGTAGCCGCCCACTACCACCTCTCTTCTACGAGGAACACCAGACGCTGGGGCAGAAGCGGCCCGGGCGCCTTCTGCCTGTGTGGCCGCCGTGAGCGCACTGTCTGAAGTACTTAGGCAAGAGGGGAGTGATCGAACCGGCTGACTAGCTTCTTGCTCTCGAACGGCACCGGCAGCATGAAGACCGCACGTCGGGGGAGACGGGTCGAGAGAATCGGCGGATGCCACAGATGGAGGCGGCGGAGAAGGCGGTCCCCCGGGAAAAATGAGTACCCCTGCGCGGGACCGCAAGGGCATGCATGTCGTGCACTGCGGATTCTCACACACATCTAAACAGGAGGGGCAGGCGTCACACGCCTCTGAGCAGCCCTCTAAACTTGCGTCCGGTGGGTGTAACGTTTCTAAAACAAGACGCGACGGGACCACCGCCGGTGGCGGCGATGTCGTAGGAAAAGGAGAGGCGCGGGAGGCCCCGCAGGACGTGGGAGACAGAGTTGCCGCAGAAGAAGCTACGACAAGTGAAGAGTCGGGCTTGTAACTTTCGGAGGACCCTCCAGAAGCACTCCAGGAATCTGCAGGGGAACTAGCACCAAGTTGCTCCGACGAAATGCTACACGATTGGACGCCATCGGACGCAATCGAGGGCCTCCACACCTCATCTGCGGCACTTGGATGCTTCGCCGTTCCCCCCACTTGGGTGCCCGACGTGACCCCATCTATTGTGGCTGAGTCGAGCCGCCGGAAGCGAGGCTGGCGAGACGGACGCGACTCAGGCGTTGACCATCCCGGACTGTGTTCTCGCCCAGATGCTAAAGAGGCGCAGGAAGGAATGTCCAAGCTGAGGGACGTTCTCGACAGTTTTGTAACGCCGTCCACGTTCTCTACACAAGAAGGGAAAACTTCATTGCCGCCGCGGTCGACGGGAAGCGAAGTGCGCGAGGAGGAAACAAACGGACAGTTGGTGCAGTGATACTTCAACAGGGAGGGTGTTACTGCAAGAGGGCAAGACGCACAAGGACGTCCCCACACAAGGCTCCGCGATGACGAGCAAAACCGCTGACGGCTGGACCGCCGCCCTCGCCAAATACAAGTACGCTGAGGATGAAATAAAGTGCGAGGTGACGAGGCCCTCACTTCTTCGCTCTCTCCTTCACTTCGAAGCCGCAAGAGGGCCTGCCGGTCCCCTCTTCCGCGGTCTCTAGCGGTGCCGAGCTCCGGCGTGGGGGACGCAACTGCCTGCAAGGACGAAGGGCCCGTCATCGAATACAAAGCGGTGACTGCTAATGCTGAAGAAAACCGGAGGAGCGCTTGAGAGATATGCGCCCGAGAGGAGCTACTGGGACTGCTTGTCTCCAGCTGTGAACAAGCCGTCCACGCGCGGCCAAACACGCACTCATCATGTGCACAACACTACAGGTCCAGGGGTCCAGTGTAACCTGTCATGCCAGCTTCACCCCACTGACGCCGTGGAAAGCATCGGGAGAACTCGTACTCTGATTTGCCGAAGAGCCCGCTGCAGCTGCACGGACGGTAATCTAAAGATTGGGCTGTCCTTCGTGGCGAACTCCGCCTCCCAAAGGCTTCGACGATGAGTGAAGGAAGGGGGATCGTTGCCCACTGAGCAGAAATCGACAGCTGAGTCCACAGAAAAGGGGACGACCATCGGAAATACCGCGGCATACAGCTCTACACATCAGATCCCCAGATGCGCATTCTCAAGAAGTGATGAGGGGGATAAGGACGTGGCGCACATAATCAGGAGACTACGCGCAAGCCCTTAGTCACTAGCTCATTGTCCGATACTGGTATGGCAACCAGCCACGCCAGCACGTCGCCTCAACGATGAGTTGGCGGGAGACGAGCGAAAGGGGAAAAAGGAGTCCAAGAGAACTGGACCCTCTCGGTGTGCCCGACACGAGCAACCTAGCTAGGCAAGACCAATACCTATACTCACGCGGGCTAGCGCCGATGGGGAGGTGCCCGGTGCGAAGAGGGAAAGGACTGGTTCAACTGGTGGAGCCAGTGACCCAGCCACAAAACCGACCCTACTACGTCGGAGTCCGTGACTGTCTCATTGATACACCCCCCTCCAGAAAAGACGCCACAGACATGACTGAGAGGCCAACTGCGCCGAGAGGCACCAGAAGCGCCCTAGTCGTCGCAGAACAGGACCGTGCAGTCACGGCCGATAATTCAGCCGCGTCCAGAGCTTCACGCACGAGACACAACATCTGCAAAGCCGAACAGCGGAGCCCTGTGCTGTGGGAGAGACACGTTCGTTCACCATTCTGGCGACGCGCAGCGCGCGGTCCCGCCGACGTGAATCATGAGGCGGTTCACTAGTAAGCCAGACGCGAATAGAGAAAAGAAGATACCACGGGCAACTTACAACCGGTGTACAGCACAATTCGGTGCCCCGGACGACAACGAGCATCAGTGTTGGGTCCGGAGGAACAGTCGCGGGACTCCGGAGACTTCCCAGATTTCCAGAGCCATTCACAGGTTCGCTCTTTGACCTGAAAGTCTCCGGCACCGTGCGCAAAAAAACGAAACTTAGATAAATAGCAGGAAGCAAATTCCCCGCACGAGCGGTGTGACGCGCTCAGACGGAACTCTGGCAACGTCTGCCAACATGCCCAAGCGGTTGCATTTTTATGGCATTTGTCCACGAAAACTAAAGGGACACTTCAAAAGCCCCACAGGGCCTCCGAGCTATCACGGAAGTTCGCCGTGTGGCCGTAACGGGAAGCGAAGTATGGCACGCGTAACTGCGCATTCCCCGGTCTCGTCAGAAGATACTTACGTAGAGGGTCGAATCGGAAAGATGCACCATGCCAAACGATACGCACAGCGGGCACCGCGGGAGACTCTACCCCCCGAAGCGGCAAGAGCAAGTCCCAGCAGGATCCAGTTGCTACTGAAAGGGACTATTACAAATGAAGCATCCAAGACACGCAGTGTGCGAAAGATGGGCTATTGTTTTTTGTGAAGGATCTTTTTGGGTCCCGGTCCGGGTCCTACGTGTCACCGTCCGACGGGAGCTTGCACTCTCCAGGAGGCTGGTAAGTCGTCCGCCTTGCATTGTGTGGTGTGGCTTGTGCCACACGTGAACATCGGTTGTGAGCCCCTAGAAACTACTGGCTCGTTACATTTGCAGAAGCGACGACATAAGCTATCTGCAAGAAGGGTGACCGAAGTCGTGGTCCTAGCGGCCGTGCTTGACGTTACACCAAGTATGTGTGTTATTTACTCGGTGCAGCTGTCTTCCCTTGCATGGACCACTTGTACGGACTAGA
>NW_027154708.1:0-353 GCF_002600585.1 Cystoisospora suis
AGTCTACCGAAACCTGGATTATTCCATACATGGGCAATCGATGCGTACGGATCGCTTATTAGGACTAACAACAGTAACTCTTACATTATCGTCACGATTGATCAGTTTTCTAAATGGCCGGAAATAGTGCCGGTCAGCAATGTGACCGCTGAAACAGTAGCGGCGGTCATTGTGTATAGATTAGTTTGCCAATATGGTTGTCCAACAGCTATTCTGACTGACAAGGCAAAAGCATTCGATTGTAGATTGATACACGAACTGGCGTTCCGGTGGGGCATACGTAAGCTACGGATAACACCTTACAATCCGCAAGCGAACCGTGTCGTAGAATCGTTCATGAAGCTATTAGGAAA